>NW_001849496.1:17522-56401 GCF_000209065.1 Trypanosoma cruzi
CTATTGGGGAATACGCATCTGAGTGTTAATTGCATCCAAAGCCCTGTAACAGAAAGTGTCCAATAATAGCAGTCCCCTTTCCTCGTGTTTTACTCCCTCCATTTACCCCACAGACTCGCCCAGAAAACATACACACACACACACACACACACACACACACACACACACACACACACACACACATACTTACATGGCTAATTGGGGTGTACCAAAAAGTAAATCATAGTAAAGAACTGAGCTCCTCACATTATACAAGAAGATACCATAAAAATTAAAATTAAATAAATAAATAAATAAATAAGAAACACACAAAAGAGTGTTCTTTTATTTTTTTGTGTTTTTGCGTCCCTTCCCTTATTTTTATCTCGTCCAATGAACCACCCACAGCCTCTCTTTATCTCTTTCTATATATATATATATTTATTTATTTATTTATGCACTTTGGTTATGAATATGACAATCATTTCTTATTGCCGGCGTTACCGTCAGCCATGCGTCGAATGACAGGAAATATGGTAAAGGTAAGTGCCACGTGTGTACCCACATGCACACTCCGTGCAATAACACCCGCGTAGAAACCAGCAACCCCACGCTGATGATAAATGCTGCGAAAATAACTCATGCAGCCCATCCTATGCGGTGACCCACATTCATTCGACATCATCCATGTCACTTTTCTACTCCTGTTGCTCGTGTTCTTTCTGTTGTTGTAAATGACGGTGTCATGTAACGTGCCGGACTGCAGCTGTGTCTTGATGACATCCACGGGTTGTGTAATTAGAACCGAAAGCACACCCGCAAAGAAACCGGCAATTCCATTCCAAAAGGGATTTTTTCTTCGTTCCTCCCGCAGCCGCCTCATCCACTCCTTCTCCGCTTCGCCTCTCACACCTTTTCTGTCATGCCATAGACCGATAACGGCATCACTACAGAACGCATCCATGACAAACTTTTGCACCGGGAATCGCAGGGATTGGTTGAGCCCTTGTTTCACCATTGTCGCGCTCACGCCACTGTAAAACGTGCGCCGAAAGCCCTTCTCCCGCAGCATCAACCGCACGGCACCAACGGTACCAAGCGAGTGGTATCGCGGGAACGGTTGCTTGGAATCATGAATAAGTTGTGTCTTCACGCTTTCTGTTGGGCCTACGGCACACAGCGTCTCTACAAACCCCGCAAAGAAGCCGCAGACACTCAGGACAGGTAGACTAAGTATCACCTCGTTATGCACACTGCCATCACGGCTGGTTATTCTTTTGGCGGTCTCCGTGGCCCACTCGTATGCGGCCCAACGGGAAGCCTGTTTTGGCATGGAGCCCAATAATACCGGTACAAAGCCGCGATATAAACCCAATGGACTGTGTTGCTGTACAGTTCTCTTCACACAGTCCCACATGCCACTGTACACATGCGCTGACGGAGACGAAGACGAAGAGAAATGCAAATGAGAGAGCTGTTGAAGCTGAAGATGCGTCTTGACATACTCTATCGGATACGTGACGATGGCCTCAATACCACCCGTCAATGCACCGGCAAGAAAAGACCAAAAGAGGGCATAATAATCATAATTCACGTTGCAGGTTGGGATTTCACGCCCTTTCGATGATGGAAAAATGTGAACTGGAACCAAAGGCACATCGGCCGTGCTGCCAGCCAACACAGACATGGCCGCGGCTTAAACCTAACCGATAAGAGGAGCAAAACAACAACAACAACAACAAGAAACGGAGGAGTAACCAACAAACGTAGTCGGAATTATCCGGCCTGCTGGAGACAAGTGAAAACTTCACCACGTTGAATTTTGCATTTTCCCACTATCTCCCTCACTACTTCTTCTATTTTTTCCCCCCACATTGGTAGGCAATGCAATATATATATATATATGTATATTCGTTTTTGAATACGCATCGAATACTCCTTTTTTCTTTCTCTCTCTCTCTCTCTCTCATGGTCTCAAACGTTCATCACCCTTCCTTGCCTGCGTTTAGGTTTTTTTTTTTTTTTTTTTTGCTCAATAAAATTGTTGGGGAGCTGCTCCACCGCCATTTCCCGCACTGCCTCCACCACCTTTGCCAATGTGAAGGAAGTGGCAGTATGGTCCACGCCTGCAGCCCTCCCGCGTGTTAAAAAAGGCACACACCTTGCCATACAACGCATTGTTCACATGACGCTCATTTCTTCGTATTTGCGAAAGCCGATAGTCCTCCGAGGAGGAGGATGTGAAACTTGGAGGAATTATCGGTGTACCCAACACGGATGGCGCTGAATTGGACTGTTGTTGTTGTTGTTGCTGTTGTTGACTGTGAGTGTACATGCCACCATCTATCACAGGTGGCGTTTCGTTTGATAAAAACAACATGTTGCTATTCTTGCTACCATTATTTGGCGTGGCTGAAGTCAGCGGGGTTGTCGACACGGAACCTGCCGCGTGATAGTACGGCGGGGCGGTGCCCGCATGCGGTCTAGGTGTTTCCTTCGAATGGATTTCAGTGTTACTGCCACTCCCACCCGCATTTCGTGCGTGCACAGCAACCGTAATGAGGTCCAGCGACGACGGGTCGGAACAGTTAATGCCACAGTGGCCATTCATCGCAAAGTAGAAGTCCATCAACGCCTGATGCGCCACGTGCGGTGGCGAACGCAACGAAAGAAGATTCGGAAGCGTCACGGACTGCACCTGCTCCGAGGGAAGTGGCTGGTACGGGGAGGTCTGTATCTTGCGCACGAGACACACGGCAGAGGGGGCGGCGTGCTCGACCACATAATTTGTTTTCACCGTCCCCGTGGAGTGATAGGGGGGTGGTGCTGGTCCCGCCGCCGCACCTCCAGCGACGGATGCCATGCGTGCGGAAATGAATATGTTGACAGTGACGATGGAACGCCTGCTGCTGCTGCCGCTAGTGGTGCTGCTGGGGCCGTCACTCCAAGCTACAAGGGAACCACAAAACCGGCGGACGAAGAGACCAAAGACAAAACCCAAGACAACAACGACAACAACAACAACAACAACAACAACAGGCTTTTGCCCCAAACAACAAACAAACGATCAACATCAACTACAACACACACACACACACACACAAACCATCCATCCAAATGTTCTCTTTTGTTACTCATCTTTTACTTCCCCCACTCCACCCCTACGCCAACACGTCTGTTCTCCACTTCTTCACTTCTCCACAATGACCCTTGTTGTAATTTTTCCTCCGCCATCTGGCCCTCTGCCAGCGGAAAAGACTTCCAGCACAGCCGCAGCTACCGAAGGGAAGAAACAAGCAAAGAAACACTGCAAAGATAACCCGTCTGTGTCAAATAAATGCGGCCAACTCGTCATCAGCTCACATACGTAGTACATACACACCGGCACACTGCTTTACGTATACACGGCCATCAATTTCGCGTACGTTTAGGCTAAGAGTCTCCGTTGCTGCTGCTGCTGCTGCTGGCTCCACCAAGCTCATCATCACTTACGGACTCCATCTCATCATCATTCCCAGACTGGATGCCCTCGCTCCGTTCAATTAGTGCAACATTCCCGCGCGAGTGGTAACGCGCTGCCTCCTCTGGTGGAAGGGCCCAAAAGTCATCCAGACTATTCTGCGGGTTAGACTGGAGGAATTTCATCATGCCCATCAACTCACTCATTGCCCACGACTCTCGCTGCCGTATTCGGAAAGCCTCGGAAGAATTCTGTCTGCGCTGTTGGTATTCTTCATCCAGTACTGGGTAAAAGTCCCCCGCAAGACACATGTGTTCCCCAATAAACTTCATCAGTCTGTAACGGCGTCGCGGATGCACCGTGACGTTGCCCGTAT
This sequence comes from Trypanosoma cruzi, assembly GCF_000209065.1. Lineage (NCBI taxonomy): Eukaryota > Euglenozoa > Kinetoplastea > Trypanosomatida > Trypanosomatidae > Trypanosoma > Trypanosoma cruzi. The sequence continues at coordinate 21,338 of NW_001849496.1, forward strand.
GCGGACAAGGCAGAAGAAGAATTGGATGACGGGGTACTGTGACATCCTGCAATAAAATACCCGCATGCCCAAACAACTGCCGAGGATTTATATAAGGCGTGGTCACGGCTACACGAGATGGCCTTTCGTTGAGGTGGATAATAAAGAACGATCCATCTTCATTCTTATCCGTGAGGCCAACAGTTTCTACATCCATCTTATGTGGCAAGGCGGAGGGTGTCGTGACGTGTCCCAACCTGTCATCAAATTCTTCACGAGTTGAACTGTGAAGAGGCATTGACTCCTCGTTTGTGTGGAAAGAGGCAATGGAAGAAGGGGATGGACCGCTTTCATTGCCATGACTCCTCGCCTTCTTGTCATGAGTACTATTGTCACAGGAATCATCACGTTGTCGTTTTCGAGACTTTTTACGACTGTCCTCCCCAACATGTCCCACCATTCGTGGTGGTTGCCTCCTCCCCCTAGTTGTCCCTTCCCGCTTCCCACCACCGAAAAAACAAAGAGACACACACGCACAGAAAGAGCGTTCGGCCAGGTTGACTTTGGACCCTCCTTTCTCTTTCCTACTGCCCACGGGACAATGCACAATAACACCAACGCGGAAGCGACATGAGCACGCGCGGCAGGAGGGATGCAGAGAGGCATAGAGCAAGAACAAAAGAAAAAAAAAACTCAGAAGCGACAAATAATCAATGGGAGAGAGCGGAAAGTTCAACCGGTGCAGACACACACACACACACACACAAACGTCGAGACGCCAATGGGTGTGGCGATGACGATGGAAGGAGCAGCTCGAATATCCAAAAAGATCTAAATGCTGGATGATACCACCGGTTCTTTCCTTCGTGAGTGGTGTGTGACCCGCCTTCACATGTCTCTCTTCCTCCGCAATGTTCCAAGCAGCGGGGAGTGAGGATCCGAGTGCTCATCATCCGCATCCGGGTCCTGCCACTCACACGCCTCATTCTCTTCTTCTCCCTCTTCATTGCTGGTAGTGGTGCTTCCGCCACGCCCATGTCCCCACGTGGATGCCCCTTCAGAAGGTCTGGTAAAAGGCTCTGTGTGATAGGAGTGCTGCTCATGAAAGTGCACTCTGGCACGCGCATTCAACGAGTGTGAGCCTCTGGGCAAAACCACCTCCTCGTGCCTTTCTATTCGCCGTGAGTCCAGTCGCACCGTCGGTCGCCCACGCACTTCTTCCTCCTCTTCCACGTCGTCGTCATCCTCGCCAAATCCACCGTAATTCAAAGCGTCAAACGAAACCCCGGAGCCTTCGCGTGGTCCACCGGCACTACTTCCAGGGGTTTGCCTGTAGCGCAGTTGTCGAGGCGACCACGAGGGACGCCCTTCTTCCAATATGATATCATCATCGTCTTCCGCGAACGCTCTCCAGCTGCCGCGTGGCTGCTCTGCCACAGTGTTCGTCATAGCCGTCGGCCCAAGGAGGTCGGTGTAGCGCTCCGTGCGATACGTCGCATCCGCAGATGTTGATGGTGCCTCATCTTCGTGATGTCTGTACGCATACGAGGAGGAGTTCCGGCGACTGGCTGGAGGCGCGTGACTCCGTGCATAATGCCGTGGCTGTCGCATACGTGAATGCCCCACAAATGCGGGGGAGACACGCTGGTGCATTGTGTACGTTGTGCGTGGCTGAAGAAACGGCATGTCGCAGTGATACCGCAGCAGGGCGTTGCGACTCGCGTTGTAATATGCCATAAGCAAGTCTGGGTGGTCTAACGGGGAGCACGAGGATGCCGTGAGGGCGGCACGGCTCACAGTAGAGGGGTTGTAGCACCGCTGCGGCAGTTGCTGTTGGCGGTGTTGTTGCATTTGCTGCGTGTTGTCGTTGTGACTACCGCCGTTTACATTCATGTGACTGTCCGCACGGGCTGCCGCGGGGTCACTCAGAGCCTGGTGCACAAACGCACAAAATAATTCTTCAGTTATCATTATCTCCCTTCGTCTTTACTGCCCGCTGCCTACGCTCCGCTGCAATAACGCCCTCCGCACGTAAATGAAAGAGAGAGAAAAGCAAGGGATGCACACTTCAATGCCACCTCCCGTCCCCCACTAAAAAGTAAACAAATTCACCAGGGAGTTCTCTCATACAACACACAGAGATTGACCCCACACGGAGCGAGGCAAAGTGAAAGAGGGAGGGTCAGCGGGAGGCAATCATTCATGCATGCATGCATGAAAGGTGGGCTGCCTTACTTCATTTCATTCTGTAGTTTTTAAAGTTAGATTAAATATCGGTCTTCGCAGGAATGTTCATTATGTTTCAGTCAATACACACACACAGAAAAAAAAAAAAAAAAAAAAAGAGGCGGCACACCAATTGCACATACAAATTAGAGGCATCCATGCATGCATACATGCCCACACCCACACCCGCAAGGGAAGAAAAAAGGGCGCATGGAGATGACACCTTCAATCCAATCCCCAATAAGACAGGCGGAAGACAACGAGCAAACAAACACATCAACAGGAGCTAATATATATATATATGTATGTATATAAATTAAGGAACGGTGGGAAAACGCTCGCAACTTCCTTTCCATTCCCTTCTTTGTCCCCTCCCGTTCACTTTTTTTTCCTCCGCTCTTCCTGCCATCCATTCACACGGTCCATCATTAGCGAATGTCTCTTTTCCCAATTCCTTTTCTTTTTTTTTTTTTCCTCCCTCCGGCACGCATCACTTCTTCTCTACAGGCAAGAGAATGAGGAAAGTCATCATCAGCCCGCTCATGCACGTATGCCGTGCGTACAAACTCCACCACCTCCCTCCCACCGCCCCGCGGTAAATAAATAAATGGGTACTTCTCACCTCTTTTTTTTTTTTTTGATTCTTTTATTATTATTTTTTCCCTTCCTTCTGCCCTATCGACTAGTGCGCCTTTTGCCGTCATGCCAAACAGCCCGTCTTTCAACCATTGCAGATCTCAGCTAACGGGGCCAGTCACGCGGAACTTGGGATGCCCCTTGCAGAGTGCAAACCCCACAAGCGTACCCGCCGCTGTGGGCTGCCAGTCAAAATACAGAATGCATACAGCCCCTACCCAGCAGGCGTAGCGCACCCAGCCGTTAAAGCTGTTGAGAATACAAATCGGCGAGAACCCTTGGTGCAGGTACTGCATCACAAACAATGCCGCCACAATGTCCCACGGGCCAAACTGCTTCTCTGCCGTGTTGTTCGTCATGTAATTAAACGTCCACATCAAAAAGCCAGACGCCACAGCGGTTACAATGCAGTAGATCATGAGACCACGTGAACCCACCGTTGGTAACACGCTGTGGCACATGGTGTGTAAAAGCATCATCGCAAATGCCATGGAGAGAAAGTTATTCATTAAAAGGGAGTGTAATCCCCATGCAAGTGGCATCAGCCGTGCATCAATACCCCAATTATCCAACCACCACTTCTCTTCCACGTTACTGCCGGTGCTACAAAGACAGAACACTGTAAAAAGAATAAAATTGAGGGCATTTGCGCTATTATATATGTCGGGAAACCGCACGTAATCGTCCTTTAGTCCTTCCAGATGCGCACGGAATCCCGTGGTCTTTTTACTCGTCTTATTACCTCCCTCACTTTTCTCTCCCTTTGCTTTTGGATGCTCCGCCCCATCGTTTTTGCTTCCGTCAGCTTCACTCTGCCCACTGGCGTGATTAGCGCGGACACGTACCCATCGGCGCTGCGTGGCGAGCGCGGAGATGAACGGTGCGGCTTGATAAAGCATACGATTGGGGACAAGAAGGGCATATCCAACGGGCCGCATCGCACATCGACCATGACGGCGAACAAATGCCTCAGGCTGAAGCGTCAAAAAGGAGGCCCCCAAAGTGCAGCGCAGACGTAGCATGAAGGGATCTTTTTCTTCCGTGTGCCTTGCCTGTTGCAGGCCCTTTCACTCTCTCTTCTTCTCTTTATTGTTTCTTTGTTATTTTTTTCCTCGCGAGTCGTTTGGTTTGACTGCTGCTCTGTGAACGTAAGAAACGTGCGGGAGACTCCGCACGTATGTACGTCTATGTATGTATATATGTGTGTGTTTGCCTCCCGTCACAACAGTGCCCTGCTGACGGTTGTAGTTCGGCCAAAGTCAGGCAAACAAGGGACGCTGATAGGCGCAACAACAACAACAGCAAAAGGCAAATATGTCGGCACGAAACGGCGGTGAGGAAGCAATCCCACCACAGCCGCAAAAACTACACACACATCACATCAAAGCTCGATTGTACACAGACAGCGTAAGGAACCGATAGAAGATAACGCACAGACACAGACACAAGATATTTTTAGAAACAACAAAAGAAAAAAAAAAAAAAAGAAAAATCGCCCCACCCGCAATCATCAGTCAAAGACACCAGCAAGAGGATCATAAAACGTGCTGCTGAAGGGGTTTATCTCTGATGTACCCTTGATCAGTTTGCCTTGATTAAGCCCGTAAGGCACACCTGGGCTTTGAACGACCCCTGCAGCGACATCACTCGCCTGCCCCAAAGTTGGTTTCCCCGGCGTTAATGATTCCGTCGTCAATTTGGTCGGCTGCGTCACGGTAATGTGGGGAAACGCCTTGCCACTCAAGGTCTGTGACAGTTCCATCTCCTGCGTCTGTGGCACAACATTTGTGTAGCCACAGCACTCCTCGCAGCGACGCAATCTCGATTTCACTTCTAATATATCATCCTGCAGCATTCGCTGCTGCTTGGCAAGCACGTGCTTCGTTAGCCCAGGCGCTCCAATATCCTGCACATGCTCAATTTGGGCAAACACACTCCTAACATCCTCCTGCAACACATTCATGCGGTGATCTAGGCTTGCCATCGTTCTGGAGGGTGCCGATAGCGTGAGCAACCCTTCACGGAGCGCCCGCTGCTCCTCTTCCAGGGCCTGCAGAGCGACATTGACACGCTGCATTTCATGCTGCATAGATGACAAAGACTCTTGCTCGGTGATATGCACAAGGCGCCGCACCTCATCCTCTACTTGCTTCTGTAGTCGCAACGTTGCGTCATTCGTAAACGTCTTAATCCGGCGAGCCTCGTTATTGAGCCGATTTTCCATCGACTCCTCAAACCGTCGGCTTCGCTCTTGCATCAGCACGGCGCTGTCCTTCAGATTGTTCTGCATTCGTCGGAGTTCCTCCTGTGTGTCCTGCAGAAGCCGTTGTGTTTCATCTGTGGAAACTTCCTGAGCCTGCCGTGCCGCGTCAATTTGCCGCGCTGTCTCACCTCGCAGTTGGGACGCCAATTCACGCTCCAACCGCCGCCCGGTCTCTGAAACCTGCTCGATGGCCATCCTCACCTCCTCGCGCTGCTTTTCAACGGCAACGCGCAATTCATCCCGCAGCCTCTCCTGCGCCGCCGCCAAATCATCCAGTCGCTGATGCTCGGATCGCACAATCATGTCGGTCTGCTGCTCATGGACGCGTCGCACTTCCGACAGAACCTTCGCGTGCAGCACATCCAGCTCCGCGGCCAAATGTTTTTCCTGCCGCGCAGTTGCTGTGGCCTGCTGAGTCTCAAGGCGCGCCATGTGAGACTGAATCAGCGTTTTCTGCTGATCCGAGAGCCCGTCAATGTCGGTTTGGTGTCGTTGCACGGTGCTCACGCAGCTGTGCACACGAACCCCCAGGCGTTGCTGCTGATCCATGACTTTTTCAATCTCCACGATACAGCGGACAAGGTCCTGACGAAGCACATCGACGTCGAGGCGAAGGCTGCGAAAATCCAGCGGTCCGGCAGCGGCAGGCGATGGGTCAATGGCAGCAGCAGAGGCAACACCGTTTTTAGCTGTCGTTTCTTGTGTGCTCGTGTTCACAGTGCTGCCACCCTTCAACCACTGCTGCTGTTGCTGCTGTTCACGTAGGAGTTGCTGGAGGTGCGATTCAGCAATACTCTTAACGCGGTCCTCCATCACTGCATCAAGTTCTGTGGCAACGAGGCTCCGTAGCGCCTCCTGCTTCAGCTCAAGCTGAGAAACACGCTCCTGTAGCCTCTGAATAAGCTCCTCGCCGCCGCCCCCTTCCAGTGGCGATGCTTCACGAAATCCATGAAGGCGCTTCAGGACTTCATCTATCAATTCTTCGCGTTGCCGCTGCATTTTGGTCTCCAATTTGCGTAGTTTCATTTCCATCTCCTGCACCTGCTGCGAGGTGTGTTGCTCCACACCTTGAGTGCGCCTCTCCAGCTGAGAGTGCAGCGCCTCCACCTCCTTCTCGAGGGCACTCTGCCGCACCTCATGCAGATGTGACTTCTCCTTCTGCGCTGCCGATGCCGCAATTGCCTCGGTTGCTAATTGCATCACCTCTTCCAGGTGGCGCAGCGTCAGCTCACTGCAGGGGGTGTTGTACCACTCCCCTCCCCTGCCACTTTTCCCTTTTTCTTTTCTCTCGCCCACTGCGCCGACACGCGGCTTCTTTGGGACACTCGCCAGGTCACCTTTTTTGCTCTTCGCGGGGGTGGCGTCCCGACCTTCCTTTGCCGTGTTTTCCAAGGCGTCGACACGTTGAATGCCATCTATACGTGTCAAGAATAATGAGCGCAATTCATCCACCTCCTCCATTGCAGCAATGATGGCGCGCTCCATCGCAGCAGAGCGCCGCTCCACGGATATGATGCGCTGCTCTAACATTGACTCCTCTTCGCTAGCTGCAGCCACGTGTTTATGTATCTATTCTGTGTCCTTAAATTATCGATAAGGCGAGAATAAAAAAAAGTAAGATCAAGATATATATATTGTAATCCTCCCCAATCTGCACGCCTCTGTGTGTGTAAATATATTTGCCGGAATCCGATGAGGAAAGGGCATTGAAAAACAACGGCAACCACGCAAAAAAAAAAAAAAAATATAGTAAGTGAGATTTGCAGCCAGCTACATTACAGGGAAATAACCCCCCACACACAAAAAGGGCCTCTCACTCGGGTTCACGGCTGTGCCAACGTGTACGCGTCCAAAGAAAAAAAAAAAAAATTCAAACGAGAGAACAAGGAGAATCATCATTCGCACGAGTAGGGATCGTGACAGCCCTCTCCAATAAGCAACACGCAGAGAAACGAGCACATGTACGTACGTATATGTATATACAGAGAAGGCAATACGGATGATAATGGTCAGAAACAAAGTTTCAAGGCTTTGGCAGCCTCATCACGAACATCACCGGATTTATCCTCCACCAGCAATCTCAGAAGCTGCAACACCACCCCGTTCTTCTCCTGATCCGTGAAGGTGACTTTGGATGTACGGGCTGCGGGGGTAGATGCCGAATTGGAAGAACCGGCAAGGATTCCATACAACTCCTTGGCAACAACAAGCCGCACGTTCAGCACCGCATCGTGTCCCAGATGGTCGAGCAATGGAAGAAGAATAGACTCCTTGTCGACTCCAAGACGAACCGCTATGCGAAGAAGCGAACTCCGGCTAAGATACGTCGCCATCGCCTTGGGGGACCTGACAATCAGTGGCCACAGCGTGTCATTGATAAAGACATCATCGTCATGTTGTTGCTGATTGTGGTAGGGCTTCTGCCTGTTACTTTTGCTTCTGCTCGCGGTGCCGCGGGAAATTCCACCTCTACTACCGCCGCCGCCACCGCCGCCGACAGCAGCCATTCCAACTCCACCGACGCCACTGCTGTTGCCATCGCTAGACGGGGCTGCCTGCAGCTGTGAGCGCGCCGCTGAGAGTTGGTCGCACATCTTCTCCAGCGACTCCAGCGCGCTATCTCGCACTGCCTTCACCTTGTCAAACAGGACTTCCACCAGAAGTGGAAGCAACGCCTCCTTGGCAAAGCCATGAAGCGGGTTGACACCATCTTCAGCCACCACCACGCCGCTTGGGCGTCCTGCCGCGACGCTGCTCTCACGCAGGCCATCCTCAAGAATGTGGGTCTCGCCCCCTGGCGGCAGTGAGACCGCCTCTACCGCGGCCAGTGAATTTGGCGCCAAAAACTTCACACACATCTCTGACAATATCCTCGCGTAGCGCTCACGATAGCGCCATACTTCATGACGTGAAAGGCTCTGCAAACACGCAATAAGGGCCTCTCTCCGCAACTGGGCCGCCCCATCCTTCCTGTGACTACCAATTGTCGCCGCAAGTCTCCCCGTTTCCACGGCACTGCTCACAAGAAGAGCTGCCAGCTCCGTCACAAGCGCAATTTGCACCGTTGGACTCTTATCGGTTAGTAGCATCATAAGCGACATGGTGGTGCCGTCCAGATACTGCAGCCACGTACTTTTTCCAAGTTCATCCACATGCAGATCACAGGCCATGACCATTGCGCTCAATGTTCGAGCAAGCGCGGAGAGCCCAGCGGCTGCGCCCGCCCGTACACGTTCCTCGGGATCGTGCAAGACGCATGCACAAGAGGAAAAAACAGCATCAAACAACTTTGGAAGTAAATGCATCAAAATACTGACAGAAAGCAGCCCTCCGTGCCCATTGCCGCCATTATTTCCAGCCTTCTTACCCACTGTATCCAATTTGGTGGGGTCCGCATGGCGGGCCTTCGATACACTGCTGCCTTCGCGTGTCTCCGAGACCACAAGTCTCTTTGACTTCATATCAACAACAACACCCCGTGGAAACACGAGACAAAACATACCTTGTCCCAGAGCCCGAAACACACCTGCAGCACACACAGAAATGACGCAGCGCACTTCCTCCTCCTCATCGCGCACAAGTTCCCGCATATGTCTGTCGCGCCCTTCCACTGAAGACCATTGCTCCACATGCAACTGACATAAAAACTCTGTGCATACTTCCACGAGTGCGGGACCGTCCCTGGGGTCATCGTCACCAACCCGACGCAAAACCTCAACAACTGCCGTTGTAATGTGCGGCAGGCGCTGCGTTGCCAACCACCTCGTTCTCCACGAGGGTAACGCGGCCAACCCGACCACGCAGTCACGATAGATTCTACATAATTGCAACAGTCGATCCATCTTTTCCACCAGCGTCAATTCCGAACTGCAATCTCCTTTTACTTGCAAGAAGTCTTTTATCGTGTGAGGACGCAGTAACTCGTCTAACAGGTGCTGCACCCCATCAATGACTGCCTCAGCAATGCCAGAATCGTGGCACACTTCACTCTCTAACGGCGGCCACATAGCATGCGGTGTATCCATGCCTTTCTTCTTGAACTTTTCTTTTATCGTCGTCGTCTTCGCTTTCACACTGCAATCTTCATTCAAATCCTTTTCATCATCGCCGCCTCCACCTTCTTCTGAGGCGAATAAGGTAGGAACGGGGGCAGCGATTGCCTGCAAGAAGACATCGGATACAGAAAAGAAACTCAACCCTCCCAGCCAATCCAGTGCTCCTGCAAATTGACTCCGTGCCGCACTGTTCGTCCATTGAATTAGTTGTGGCAACGAGCTCAAAAGACTCATGCGGACCACGCGGTGCATGACCGGTGCATTGCCACCCATAAATAAATTCCAAACCTCGCGCTCTGCCGCCCCAAGACCTCCACATCCCAATGCAATGGAACTACGACACTCCGCAATTGTGGAGGAGGTCGCTGGGTTCCTTGTGACGATCAGGCGGTGTTCAGACAGAAGCATCATCAAATCCTCACAAGGCCTCTCTGCCCCACTGCTGATTGAGCGACCAACATGTGTTCGTGTTGTGGTGAACACAAACGTCACAAGTTCTTCTGTGGAACGTAGCAGAGATGGGGATGAAGATGGACGGAGTTCCTGACGTCGCTCCATGCGCTCAAACCAAGCAATACATGAGAATACATTGCTGATACACTCCACCGCGGAGCTCACCGCAGCAGCGTACTCGGACTTCAACATCGATTCCATAAGACCCACAAAAAGAGTCCATCGAGAACGAAATGCTTCACGCCGACACGAGTTTTCTGTGTAATCATGCGCCTCAATTGCATTGCCACTTGAGGCCATAATGGGTCCTTCCGCCTCCGCCTTCTCTTTGCTTACGTCACGGAGGAATGTGGCAACGGAACTACGCAGGCGGTTCGCGTAAAGATTGATTTGAAAGGGGTCCCACACCTCTGTGGTGCTGCCCAAAGCGGACTTCCCCGCGTGATATTTTCCAGTGTTCCAACCACCTCCATTACACCCGGTGGAGTGCCGCATCTCCACTCTGTTTCTTGCCCTCTCCCTTCTTCCACTATGACCACCATTTGTTGTAAAAGAAGAATAATTCATACCACCACTACTACTACCGCCACTTGTGTCAAATGTAATTTTTGGTTCATCGCCCAACTCGGCCCCATCACCGCCGTCCGGCCAAACCTTGAGATACTTCGCCTTCCAGTCGCAGAGGTCAGGGTTACGCTCGAGGGGGACACCAAAAAACAGCATTGGGATAACCACCTCGACAAGGAACCGACGGACACCGGCATCGTTGGAGGCACCCATGCTAACCACCACGGGTAGAAGGTTTTCTAGCGAGAGTGGCCGACCACTGTCTAAAAATGAAGTCACTGGACGTACGTTGGACGATGACAAGAATGACCCTGGCTGCCGCTGATACGTAAACGTGGATGTTGCAAAATCGATAAGAGCCATGCCAGTAACAAAACTGAGCTCTGCATCCTCCTCCTCTATGCAGCGCAGTAAGTACGGGATAACCTCCACCTTGGCCCACCGTGAACCTAACGCCTGTGCAAGGGCCGGTAGGCGGAGCACGGCATCGTAACGGGACCGTCGCCGTTCGCCTGGTTCCTCGTCAAGATCCTCCGCACCGCCTGCAGTTAGTGGCGCCTCTTCACGCCAAATGGCATCCGCGTCGGCATCCGCCCCGCCCGCTCCAAACGTCGCGGGATCCACGCTAAAAGGATCCGCTGGGGGAAGTGGCCAGTGGATGAGATCCTCCACAACCGAAAGGACCACCGTATTGTTATCCATCACCTCAATCACCCTCCCCGAGTTTATTTTATTTTAAATGTGTTCTTTTCTATCAAAAACCCCTAATCTCCCCCTCCTCCACCCAAAAGATTTTTTTTTTTTTCTTTTTCTTCTTCCTTCGGGTCTTCCTTCTTCACTCGCTTGACCCTTTTGTTTAGTTCGCTGGTGCAGTTTCCACCACCGCCACTACTTCTTTTCCTGCCCCATGAAGATGTTAGAAAGGGGGTGTATGAAAGGCGTTTGCACATCCATTACACGGGGTGAAAAGCCAAAGCCACGTTACCCCACCACGTGAGAGAAAACACGGAAAAAACAAAACAAAAAAAAACACGGAGAGAAGGATGGTACCGTGAGACTCCTTGACGTCAAGAAATACACCCAAACACACTCACACACATAAATTTTTTTTTTTTTTTAACAAAAAGAAAAAAGGAAAACTTAAGCCGCAGTTAATCGCATGTATATTTATAAGATCGGAATGTTTTGCTGACGTCCCTTTTGATTCCATTCATTCCATGTTTTTCCGAGAGGCAAAAGGAAAGAAAGGAAACCCAGCAATTTTGGGTGCAAATAGGATTCCCTCGTAAAGGTACACGGTCGACCAATAAAAAAAAAAAAAAAAAAAAAAGAGGTGTCCAAAGGAAATAAACGGAGAGAAATGGACAACGCTACTGCCCGTCAAGTTTTGCGTACTGCAGCACCAAATGTCTGCCGTAAAGATGCGTGGCTTTGAGAGTCTCCAAGGCCCGTTTAGCCTCCTCCTCCGAGAGAAACTCCACAAAAGCAAATCCACGATGATTGTTCTCACGATGAGATGAAAAATGATGGCTTTTACGCGGCAAGCGCACACTGCGAATCTCACTGAAGGCAGAGAAAAGATCCCGTATGTCTCTCTCCGTGGCCTCAAATGGAACATTCTTGACAACCAACTTGAGCGCGTCACATCCGGGCGGGACATGGCTTCCCTGACGTGCCGCCGCACCTCTACGAGCTACAACAGCCGAGGCCTTTGCGATGTCGTCTTCCTCTCCCTCTTCCACTGGAGATGCCGTGGCCGCAAGCCCCAATTTGGATGAACCGGACATTGTCGCTGTTGCTGTCGCGAGCATCGCCGTGGTCTGCTTGCTCGGTACACATGCAAGTGTTCGTTTGGCAAAACTCCTCCCGTTAAGCCGCTGCTGCACATACTTGAAAGTACTCTGTTCCTTCAACGTGAGGAAGGCGCGCCCCTTGTCTTGTTCAAACGCTAGCCGCTCAATGTGTTTTTCCGGCACTTTGGCGAGTCGGGGGCAGGTGTCAAGTAAAAACACGTAGAATTCCTCCTCATTCGACGTAAACGGAATGTTTGTGATGAAGAGCGTAAAGACAGGGGCAAAGGCTGCATTGCCGCTCGGTGCATCCAAGTCGGCCTTCTCCACGTCGTGCGGCTTCGCTCCATCCGTGGCAGAGCTGGTGTCCTTTACAGGCATCTTCGTTTTGTCATCGTCGTCACGCCCATCTTCATCGTCATTTGTCACGATGGCGCCAATGGGGGCCCACTCCAGGAAGAGCGGTGCATTTTTAAACAATTTGTACGAGAGTCGTTGAAAAGCCACACGTGCATCCTGCTGATGGGTATAGCGGAATAGCGCAAACCCGCCCGCGGATGGGAACGCTGTGGCCTCCAGTGCCCCGTAGCGCAGAAACATCTTACTCAACTGGGCTGCATCATCCGGGTCTGTCGTCTGAATATTCTTCACGAGGATTGTGGTGTTACTGCGTGTCTTCAACAAATTCTGCCGGGCACTCTCCAGTAAACCAAAGTCAATCCCTTCATCGCCCAGTACCTGTTGAATCTCCGTCGTCAGGTAGGCCTCGGCAATGGCAGCACGCACGGCGGCGCCTCGTGCATTAACAGAGATGACGGCATCCGGTGTAACACCAATTCGCTTTGCCACCAACTCTACAGCTGCATGACTATTCATGTACATCGTGTTCCATCCCATCGTCGAGCCGTTTTCATTGCGACGCTCCTGCTCCTTCAGGCGCTTAAATGCACTGTTGCCCGCCATTGCGGCCGCGTCACCGTGAGATTCGAGTTTCTTGGTGTACGGATCGTCCTCTGCAGCGCTGACGCGTAACAATCGGCCCATAAAGACAGCACCACGACACAATGAAAGAGCCCGCATGGCATCCTCCACCCGCACAAACTTCACAAATGCTGCGCCTTTACTCTGCCGTGTGTCTTTGGTCAAGGGAATATGAACGGCCTCCACAGAACCCACCAGCGAGGAGGCGAACTGCTTCACATCATCTTCCGTAGCGATGTATGGGATATTCCCAAGGCGTATCCGACGGCTTTCTTGTACAATCGCCTCCTGATCATCCTTTTTGGAAGAATCATCTACACAAGATGGCTGCTGCCGTGACTCACTCCCCACATCCTCCTGTTGCTCTCCCCCAGCATCATCCTCATCATCGCCTATGTTTCCATCGTCTTCATCCACGACCCCGTTCCCTTTCACCGAGGAATTCCTCCTAATTGTCGCCTCTGTTCTGGTCGCTATTGAGGCTAAGAAATCCAAATCACTTACTTTTCCCAGCGCCTGTTGCCGCTCCAGTGCCCGTCGCTCATTCTCCTCTTCGTCAAGGGCGTCATTCTCCTCGTTGATGTGGACATCATATTCATTGCCGTGGGCACCACCCATTACGGTGCCGCCTTCCACGGTCCGGGCGTTGGATTCAGCGGACTCCGGCAGTAAAACCTCTGTGGTCCACGTTGGGCCGGACGTTGCCTTCAATCGCTCGGCGATAAATTCCTTCTTCCGTTCGTTCTTCTTACGCAACTGGGCATCTTCCTCCATTTCCATGCCGCCTCCGTCCCCCTGCTCCGCGACCGTCTTCTGTCCCCCGTCTCGAGGACGCTTCATTGCCCCACCACTGCTGCCCGCAGTTCCTTCACCGTCCCTCTTACCCGCTGCGGCGCTCCGCTGCGGCCGCCCTTCCGCTCCTTCCATTTTCTTTCTCATGTTCGTTGTCACACCAACGTCAGCAAGACCCTTCGCCACCTCAACCCGCAACTTCGCGCTGCCAAAGTATGTGCCATCAAAGTGCCGGACAACAAAATTACCACTGGCGGCATTGCGAAACCCCATAAATGCCATGCGAACCACACCCCTGCCCTTGCCGGTGGACTGAGACCGCTTGATCACACAGTCCGTGATCTCTAAGTGAGGCCCAGAGGGCGGCAGGGAAGCGAGTAGATGACGTCGCAGCTGCTCCTCCGTGCAGTCACGCGGAAGGTTCAAAACGCGCACACGAGACATGCACGAAGAGGGTAAAAAGAAAACGCGTTGTTCCACACCGGCCGCGCCCCTTCAACCTCCCTTTTCTCAATCCCCTCGTGTGAGATAACAACAACAAAAAGGAGAAAAAAAAGAAACCTATTCCTTTCCTTCAATCCCTCTGCTTTGCTCAGCAAAAAAAAAAAAAAAGGCAGAGAATAAAACACATTACAGGCTATGGGACAACATGAAATAAAGACATATACACCCGTGCTGCAGTTCCCCCTTTCATCGGATGATTTTTGCGGATGCAAAACTATTGCCGCCCGTCAAATCACACACACACACACACACACACACACACAAACCGCCCACGAACAAAAAACAAAAAACGATCAAATTCCACACATTTCCCCTTCACCGCAATGATCCCTGTTGTGCACATCCTCCCCTTCATCAAAGAGAAACACACACAAATACACACACTTTCCATGGGCTTCCGGAGTGTTAGTAACGATTGAGGCACACACGCACCTGACTCCAATAGTCGTCAGAAAATGGAATCGTCCCGGGAACCTCCGGATTAACGGCAAAAAACGCCATGCAACATGTTAGTCGAACCGTACTAAAGAAAAATCCAAGAAGAAAGAGGAGTAAAAAAGCCTTCATGAGCCCAGTCGCCAGTGAATCCAAAAACATCCCGCTCCTCCTCTCACACAAACACACCGTTCAAGCAGCAACCGCAATGGCAACAACAACAACAACAACAACAACAACAAAAAAGAATCCCTCGCACACCACTTTGAGACTCTTTTATCGAGTTACTCCCTTCGGTTACCATGTGTATGTGTGTGTGTGTGTGTACATTTAAATTTAAAGGCCCAACAGAAGATCAATCAAGACAACCAAAAAAAAAAAAAAAAAAAAAAAAGAGGAAAAGCCATAATTAAGACAGACGCAGACAAAAAAAAAAAAAAAAGAATGAAAAAGGAACACAGGCAATCAAACTCCATCACCCCTTTTCATTCGATTCACGCACCTCTTGTGTGTGAGTGTGTATGAGGAATGTACTCGACAAACGGGCGGAAGGCAAAGTGCACAGACACACACACACACTCCGTACAATGCCATCATTGGCAAATACAAAGGCATTATTTAACCTCAAATATCTTTCCGCCTTCGCTTGTGGTCAGGCGCAGCGCTGTTTTCACGGCTGTAAAACTCCTGCAATAACGCTATCGCCTCTTCGGCTCGGTGGCCCCCGCAACTCTCATAGGCAGGGGCGCTGGTGGATTTCGCCGCATGCACCGCGAGTACTGTGCCGTTTCCACCAAAGCGAGGATTGCCACACCCAAAATAGACCTTCTTGATACGGTTGTACAGCAGCATGGCGGCACACATGATACAAGGCTCCACCACAACATAAAGAACATACCCGGCAAGGCTTGCAGGTGGTTTCCGCCCCTTTTCTGCCGCATCGCGCAACAATGCCTCCACAGCCACAAACTCTGCATGGGCAAGAGCGTGGTGCTCCTTGTTAGTGGCATTGCGTCCACGTGCCGCGATGAGGCTCCCAAGCGACGCTTCACTATTGTTGGAATTATTATCATCTAAGCGTCCTGCATTGGCCGGACATGACGCCTCCGCTGGCACTAAAACACAACCTACAGGGACTTCTCCCTCCGCGAGAGCCGCCCGTGCCTCCGCAAAGGCGGCAAGCATAAATGCATCACAGTACACCACCTTATCGTTGTTGATCCCTTCCCCCATGACGGTGGATAACAGCAATACTATTATTAACGACAGCTTCACCGTGTGACTTTTCCTCACTGCAAAGAAATAAAACAAAAAAGCAAACGACGTTCGTGTACATATCCAGACTACATGTAATATACACAAGGGAGAAAAATAAAGAGAAAACAACAACAACAACGACATACTCATTGATCCCCAAGCCACACCTAACAAGACAGTTGACTCCACAAGTTTACTCAAAATAGAAGGAGATAGAGAATTATGTTTCATACACCAAAGGTGTCGACGCATTCGCACTTTATTTAAATCCAACCCACTGTTCCTCTCTCTTTCTCTCTTTGCTACATATATATATATATATATATATATATATATATATGTTAATGCATTGCCTGACAGACCAGCAAAGAGACAGGCGACATCCACCACGCATTTCTTCCTTCAAGGGACTTTCACTCGCGTCCAGCAACTCCAATCGCATCCAGTGAGCCTTCCTTCGCCATCCCTAATGGCAAGAGGCCCCGCTTCGCCATAATCGCCGCCAACCTGTTCGTGTGCTCGTATAAAAAGCCAACAGGACCCGTAATGTGTTCACCGCTCTCATTCCACTTTACTCGTCTCGTCACTTACACGGGAGGATGGAGTAAAAAAAAAAAAAAAAAAGAGGACGCATCAAAAAACAAAAACAAAAGCAACAACAACGACCGGACAAGAGAAAAAAAAAGAAGTCCCTCCCCAAACCACACGGGACACGTTTGCATACGCAAATTTTTCAGTAAAAAAAAAAAAAAAAAAAGAAAAAATAAGCAGGAATAGAAACGTTGTGTGTGTTTGTGTGTAATGAGGCGTTAATATCATTTGAGCCAAAGTCGAATAAAATGGCCCGCAAACAAACAGGAGAACAATATGTGAGAGAATGACATTTAAAGAAGATTTATTCTTCAAACAAACACACAAAAATAAATTAAAAAAAAAAACCCCTCCTCCCCAAAGAAAAAGAAGAAGAAGAAAAAAAAAAAAAAAAAAAAAAAGCAAAACAAAACAGAGGAAACACTAATGCTCGTTAAAGAGAGAAAAATATTCTTCTTCTTCTTCTTCCATTCTTTTCTCATCCTTTTACCCTGTTGTTAATCATACTCCACTCCATTCCTCTTTTCCTTCACGCTCTTCTTGACGCATTTCTGTATATAAATATAAATATAAATATATAATAATTAGTAGGCACTCACGTGTATGCTAACACCAAGAGGATGCATACTTATCAAGAAAGAAGAAAAAAAAAAAAAAAAGAAAAAAAAGGGAAAAGGAAAAAAGAAAAAAAGTGTGTTTCCCAGAAAAATAAACAAAATGTCGCCTTCTTTCACACAAACACAGACACACACACACATACACTAAGACACACACACTGAGACACACTAACCATCTGTATATGTCGTCTGTTTGGACTTAAATGCAGGTTTAGGAACATTACACAACGTGAAACAAGTAAAATGAACACCGCCAAATGAAAGTAACAAGAAGAAATAAATAAAAAAAATGCATCGGAGAATGAGTAATTAGGAATAATGGCAAAAGAAATAACAAAGGAGGATATGGGGCGGCACGGTATGTGTGTGTGTGTGTGTCCGCATGTAATAATAACAATAATAATAATAATAATAACAAACACATCTCCCGTCCCACTATAAAAAGTAATAAAGTAATACTTTCCTTATTCATGGAAACACACATGCATACATGCACACACATTCTCTCCTAGTCCCCATTAGTTCCCTTTGATGTCTCTGTGTTCTCTGTGTTCTCTTCCCGTCTCTCTCTCTCATGAAGGTAGATTTCCCTTTATCCAGCACCGTCTTCGGTTCCCCCCTCCTCCCCTCCTCCCTCGCCCTTTAATGCCTCCGTTGTTATGTGGGAACGTCTCTTCGCTTCTCCCTTTTTTCCCTTCCTCTTCTTCAAGTTACATCGGGCCCCCCCCGCATCCTTTTCTAATTCTATTTTATTTTCATTCTTGTTTTGCTCTTTCAAGGCGTCTTTGATTTCATTTAGTTTTCTCTTCGCTTAGTCATTTCATTTCATTTCATTTTTTTTTTTTATTATATCCCAGTCTTTCTCTCTCTCTCTCTCTCGCACGCTTTCTCTCTCTTCCTCTGTTTTCATATGCCTCCAGAAACATTTACTCACCGGTAAATATATTGTACGTCTGGCGGTTGGCGTACCCCGCGCCCGGACGAAACGCGCGGCTAGCGACAGGCGTCACGGCTGGTCCCTGTTGTTGTTGTTGTGGTGGTGGTGGTGGTGGTGGCTGCTGTTCGTGCTGGGATTTCTGAGGCGACGGCGACTTGCGTGAGCGGCTTTCCTCTGCATCTATCGTAATCACCAATTCTCTTTCCTCTCCCGCCGCTGCCTCGTTCGTGAGATCGCCTTCGTTCCTTTTTTTTTTGTTGTTGTTAGCGTTCGTCGGGACACCGGCCACGTGTTGCTTGTCGTTGCAGTCAAACGCCCTTCCGCCGGCGTAGACGCCCTCCGTGTGGGTGGTGTTCCACTTCAGCCCGTCCTGCCCCATCAACTCCTTCATGGTGTTGCCGCCAACGTGCTCGCGGTAGAGGCGGCTCTGGCGCACGCAGGGGCGGTCGCCCAGCAGGTTGCCCTGATTTTGCGTGAGCGACGGGTTGTCGAGGTGTTGATGGCCGGGCATACGGAACACGTTTGCACACACACACACACACTTACACTTACAAAAAGGAGCGAAAATTAAAAATAAATATTTCCTCACTCTTTTGTGTTGCCTTCGAGTCTACACGGTTGGATGCAAATCCTCCCCTTTTCCACCGTTACTCTCTCCGCCGGGGGTGTACTTAATTTTTTTTTTTTTTAAATATATTTTTATTTTTTGTTTGTTTGTTTGTCCCTCCGCGTGCGTGTGGGGATAAATGAATGGAAAGAAGTGACGGTGAAATGAGCGGACACTTAAAAAAAAAAGAAAAAAAAAAAAAAAAAAAAAAAAAAGAAAAAAAAAGTGCACATTTGCAGAGAAAAATAAAAAACATCTCCACCCACTCCCCACTCCCTCCAGCCACGGGCCCTGGGAGCCACTCACGCCATGCGTTGCAGAAACAAAAACCCAAAGCGGGCAAACGACAATAAAACAACGACAACAAGACAGAAGAAAAACAAAAAACAAAAAAACAAAAAACAAAAAACAAAGAAAACAGAGCAGAGAAAAACAAAAATAACACCACCACCACCCTTTTTCTTCTCTCTCTCTCTGTTTCTCACTTATCGCTTTCGTTCTTCCCTTTTTTCTTTTTTTGTTCTTTCCACCATGCATGTTGTCCCTGCTGCCAATATAAACATGTATGGGCCCATGTATTTGTGTATACGTAGAGGGGGGGCGGAGGGGGAAGGGGGAGAGGAATACCGTCAGAGCAAATATAAATATAAATAATCCTGCACCATCTTCTTCACTTTATGTGAAATGCAAGTTGTAAGCAATTAAATTAAATCATGGATAAATATATAAATATAAAGCATAACAAAATTTTTCTTCTTTTTCTTTTCCTCCCTGTTTTATTTTTATTTTTATTTTTTCTTCACCCCCCTCCCCTCCCCTCCCCTCTCGCTCTCTCTTTTATTTACGCACACACACACACACACACTTTCAGTCAATATCGCTCTCGATCACTGTTTTCTCATTTCCCTCACGTACGTTTCTTTACAAAAAGAAAGAAAAGAAAAAATGAAGATGACATGTCTTGCTCTTACATACATTGATATTACATTGATAAATCATAAAACATTACATAAATAAATGCATTCATATGTATACACGCAAATACACAGAGGAGGCATGCATTGTGAATCCTTCCCATATCAAAAAAAAACAAAGACAACATCCCGTTCCCAAATCAAATCATAAAAAAAAAACAACAACCGAAAAACAAACAAAGTACAAATAAGAAGAAGAACAACAACAGACATATATATATATATATATATATATATATACATACAGACACACACAGCATCCAAAAGCCCATTCAAATTGCCATTAGTCGTGTACTTATATATGTATATATATATATATTCAATGTCCCCGCCGTGTTTTTTTTTTTTTTTTACTTTTCACGCAACCCCCTTCTCCTTTTTGCACACACTTTTCTTTTTTTTGTTCTTCACATGGCATTTTCCTTGAATTCTTGTTTTCATCTCCAATTTTGACTCATTTGCCAACTCCACGGCGGAAAGCCAGGCCTCGATGCCCCGAAACCTCGAGACCGCCCCACCCGGCAGTTGGTGCTCCTTCCTGTCGTCAGTGGAATGACGCACACACACCGGCGTGTCGACTGTGACTTGAGGGAAACCCGCTCCCGCCATCGCTGCAGGAGCATCATTCTTTAATCCCTCCATCTGCTGGTGGTCATCCACGCCATCACCCCGGCGCGATCGGTTCGCCACCGCCGGAAAACTATCCGGAACCACCTGCCGACACGATGCCACGTATTTCGCCAGCAACGCGGCGTTGCGACGCTTCGCCTGCACCTTAAGCTCATAAATGGCCTCTTCGGCCGCATATGCTGAGATCTCCATCGTCCTTTCCCCATCAACGCATGTGGAACAATGTGTCCAGAGGGACGGCTGTATGTTCTCATCACTATTACCATTATTATTGTTGTTCTTATTATCATCAACATCAAAACTCTGACGGGGGTGGTTACGCAGCCTGAAACTGGCCAAACCGGCGCCAAATGCACACGATGAAGTAGTAGTGATGCTTAAGGCGTCAAAAATTTCCCTATCATTGTGATAGCTGTCATCTAGGCTGTTATAATGGTCCTCTTCGTGGCAGTAAACCTCCAAGGAAGAGGGCTCTTCATCTGTAAGAGGATTTTTCCCTTCTACACAACACAGATAGGCCTTTGCAAATAATGCCGCCAACCGGGAAGATTTTTGTTTGCGTTCATAGAGACAAAACGGAATATCGAGTTGTGATGCTCGCTCGGATACATCAAAGTCATAAACGCCTTCATGCGAGTGCTGTCCTTGATGCCGGACCTCTTCCACGCCAGCGGCAACGCACCGCAACTCTCGCGGAGGGAATTCGGAGTTGATTTTGTTTACCCCTCCACGAGACGCATCGTCGGCATGCCCATGATTCGTATCCCTTATGAC
This sequence comes from Trypanosoma cruzi, assembly GCF_000209065.1. Classification (NCBI taxonomy): domain Eukaryota; phylum Euglenozoa; class Kinetoplastea; order Trypanosomatida; family Trypanosomatidae; genus Trypanosoma; species Trypanosoma cruzi. Next base: position 42,406 of record NW_001849496.1, read on the forward strand.
AGCATGCCTCTGTGAATGTTTCTTCATTGCCCCCGTGTCCTCCTCTACTCTGCCGTCGCACTTGGATGGACGCTCTTGCTCAAAATCCGCTTTAAAAGGCAATGATGATTTAACGGATTTCATGCCATTTGAGTAAGTCGTCGGCACAGAGTCATCTTCCAGCGCTTTCCGCGGTAACTCTGCAAAACCAACCGGGGTTGTCCTCGCCGTTGGGTTCAGCCAAGTCCCTGTGCTCGTCAGGGCATCTGCTGTGCCACTTTGTGCCGTGGAATATGGAGAGAAGAAAGCAGCAGGGGCCCCTGTGTGGCTTACCCTAAACACCATGGTCGCGTCATCGGATTCATTGTGTCTCACTGAATCAAGAGGGGCATTGGTGATATTGCTCTGATCTGCTACACGTGACAACGTTGAGGCAGACGGCTGCACCAATTCTTTTTTTTCAGAATACTCCGTATTATCGCCTTTTGCCCCACCGGCATCACGCCTTCTACAGGATACGGGGTAAGAATCATTCCGTCGGAGATGAATTGTAACGTTTGGAGGCCCATGGTGGTGGCAACGCGAAGTCACCGTCTCTGTTGCCAGAAAGGGCTCCGCAAGGGACGCAACATGTGGCATCATGGAATTGGCGTTCTTGGTTGTCCTCGTTGAATTTACTGCCGAGCCAGTAATGATCGTCACGGACACCGAATGCCTGGGTGTGGGGCCGTAAATGTCACATAAGCTTTGCCCCGTCACGTCAGTGAGGGTCCATCCCCTTCGTTGCCTTTGGCTATCGTCCTTGACATGACTGTGGTGGTGCGGACCAGGCCAGTGATAACGCCGCGAAGCACGGCAGCTTGGGTGCTTCTCGACGCGCTCTGCAAATAGGGCGAGCATGCGGACACACACACACACACACGCACGCAGGCGCAAACAAACACGTACTTCTCTCCACGGTGCCGTAAAGGAAATACGCTGCGGTGCTGTGCGAGGGTGTCCGCACGTAAATTGTGTTTCCCCCCCTTTTTTTTTTTTACTTTATTTTATTTTGAGGGAAATGTTTTCGTCTCGACTTCTGCCTGCTTCTCTGAACAGCCACCTTCTCCTTACATTTGCAGCAAAGAAGCAGATGGAATGACGAGAAAACACAAAATTACAAAAAAGAGAAAGAAAAAAAAAAAAAAAAGAAAACCTTCTGGTCTCCTGTTTAAGCCCACAGGCAACACACAGTCACACGCATGCGTAGTATGTGCACTGCGGTGTGAATGCTCTTTACGCTCCTCTCCTCTCTCTCTCTTTTTGTGTAAAACGTTCATATCTATTTACACACATCAGTATTGACGTAAAAGATTTTTTCACACGCAATATAAAAAGAAGAAGAAAACAAAGAGACATCGGCCAATAACTTTCATGATCCACAACTCGTTCTTCCTCCCGCCAGAGAAAACAACAACAACAACAACAAAGGGCCGCTGCGCAAGTACAAACACAGGAACGCCTTTGTGCATATCAAACTACAGGAAGGAAGGACAACTTCCCCGTACAGGAGACGCGCCGCAATGGCCATTCGCCTCCTCTTGGAGCCGGTCAAGCAGCCGCAGCAAAAGGGGTAAATACGTGCTCTTAAACGCGGAGCAGTTCAGGTGCCGATGTCCGGAGAGGAAGAGCGTGCGGCACATCGCCAGAGTCTCATCCTCCAGTCTTCTGCGAAATGTCTCCTCCAGCGCCGTCTTGGTGCTCATCAGAGCACAAACCTTCTCTTCATCGCTTGTCCCGAGCCGTGTCGCTGAAGCCACTGCCGCCTTCAAACCGTCACGGTACGCACGTAGCGCCTGCTGCACCGCTGCGCTCGGTATGGTTTTTGTAAACAACAAGAGGCGTGTATACTCCTCCGCCGCAAGGGGTGCCATGATGGTGGGCAAAACCACAACCTCATCCACCAGCTCCCCAGCGTCGGCGTGGCGAAGCTCACGGCGCACGTCGTTCACGTACGCATTGAACTCCTCTGCACTTGTGAGCATTTGTGTAATAATCCCGCGAACACCGTGCCGCAAAATTTTTTCAAGCACCAACGTTTGCACCGCCCGCTGCCTTGCGTCGTGTGGTAAATCCGATGGTACATCACGCAAAGAGAGTACCTGCTCCACACGGTGAATTAACTTGCGTACATTCACACACGCTGCGTCCCACGTACGGGTCGAGAGATGTCCCGTGTTATCCACGCCCCTCTCGTTGATCCCATTGGACAGTTCTTCCATAAACGACAGGGACGCCTGGCGGTCACCGTCCCATATGCGATCCATTGGATGACCCTGAGAATATCCGCTGGAGAAGAGCGACACCGGCGCATCGGCCAGTCCTTTTACCTCTCTAGCCACAAATTGCAGCAGCTCTACACTGTCTTGGAAGTCGCCATGTCGCTCCTTCGTCTGAGACGACGCCTGGTCTCCTTGCCGTTGTAGCATCGCATCTCCGCGGAGTAACAGCAGCGAGTCGCCACCACGCTTCACCACAAAGTCGTGAAGAATACGTCGCACCCCTTCGTATGTAGCGGCCATGTTGTTGTTGTCATCTGCACTCATCGTGGCGGTCACTGTAAGAATCACGCGCCCACCAATTTGCCTTACACAATCCACGGCGGTCTGCAACCCACTGCACCCGGAGGCGGTAAAGTACGGTGCCTTCATGGGCAAAATGTAGTAAGCGGGCCGGTACGGACGGACCAACGCCACGGCGTCGCAGAAGGTTGAAGCGAGAGAAGGATCCCGCGGCGAAAGAAGTTCGACCCCAAACGTAAATCCCTCACCTACCAAAGGAGGAAACATGCGTGAGTGAAGCGTGCGCTGCCAATTTCTCATTGCCCCGTCCTCTTCCGTCTTCTTATCCCCACACCGACCTTCACAAATCGCATCCACGACATACACCTCCCTAGAATTACAGTTCCCCCCCCCTCCTTGACAATGGAGGGGGGTCATTACATACACGTACACTCAGAGATATTGGGAAGGAGGCGGAAAGGCTAACAAATAGATCAAATAAAAGAAAAATATTTTGCGCGCATGTTTGTATTGAAAATTTTTTTAATATCGATTGCGTAAACGTCGTAAAAATTTTATATTTCCCATCGACATCGCCCCCAATATTTAAGGGCAATGAGGAGAGACGGTCATTTCTCATGGCCCTCGATGCGTGGATGTATGAAGACGAAATCAGGGATCACACACCGGCACTGAAAACCGAGTATGCGAGCACACTTTAACAGTGCTCCCTCTCCCTCTTCCTCTATAACTCTTGCCACAGGCACCAATACACACACACACACACAAGCACAGACACAGACATGCGCAGACGCCCCACGGAAGCAAAAAAAAAAAAAAAAAATAATTGAAAACTCTTAAAGAAAGAAAAAAAGATAGAGAATAGCGTGACAAAACAGCTCATTTTTTAAATTTTATCTTTGTTTCTAACAAGTCTTGTCCACATCTATTGATCCCCCCACCTCCCCCACTCCTACACATCCTCCGTCTTAACATCGTCATTCTCTGCAACAAGACGGTTTCCAACGGCCTTCCTTCTTCTGATTCTTCCGTCCGTGTGTTCGTTGTTTCGGCCTCTCCCTTCTCCTCAGCAATATCTCCCGCAAGCATGCATACCTTCTGCATGTCTTGTGATGAAGCCAAATGTCACTGCCCCACTGTGTATCTCTCCCTCCTCCCATTTCTCTCTCTCTCTCTCTCTCTCTCTCTGTTTGTGTGAGTTTGGAAGGCTGTGGAAAGAAGCCGCGTTCGACGCCTCGTGAGAGAACTCAACTCTTCCATATGCCGCACGTATTGTCCTTTGACCCGGTCAAGATGGTGTCGCCCTCGTAGTTGAATGCACAGGAGAATATCTCGTCATTATGACCAGTAAGACATTGCAATACTTGCCCTGTTTCCACACTCCACACGCGGCATGTCTTGTCGTTTGCGGCGGAGATGACTTTTGTCCCCTGCGGGTTAAACTGCACTTTTGATATTTCACCCTCGTGGCCTACCAGACTTGCGATGCAGTTGCATGTCGCGGTGTCATACACGCGTGCCGTGGCATCTGCGCTAGCCGTCACAAACGATGATCCCGTCGCGTTAAAGGCAACATCGAGAATCTCGTCAGTGTGACCTCGAAGCGTTGCCACACATTGACCGGAGCCAACATCCCACAATTTACAATTGCGATCAATGCAGCCTGTGATGCAGAGATTTCCAGGGTAATCAAACTGCGTCGATGATATTTCAGCTCGATGTGCACTCAGAGTATGCACACACTTCCCAGTGCGAACATCCCATAATTTAGCACTTGTGTCAAAGCTACCAGTGAGAATTAAATTTCCACTTGTATTGAAATTAAGTGATACTATTTCTGCAGTATGTCCAAGGAGTGTAAATGTCTCCTGTCCAGTTTCCAGATCCCACACCTTCGCTGTGTAATCCATAGATCCAGAAGAAAGATGCGTGCTTTGCGGATTAAAACTCATACAAACCACTTCAGCCATATGACCCGACAAGGTGTGGTAACACTGCCCTGTAGCCGCATCCCATATTTTGCACGTCTTATCAAAACTGCCTGTGGCTACACGATTACCATAGGGATTGTTAAATGACACAGAATACACAACATTACGATGTCCTTCCAACGATACAACCTCGTTTCCAGAAGCTGTGTCCCATACCTTGCATGTGCGGTCGTAGCTTCCGGTAATAAAGGAGTCACCACCCTTATTAAAGGCACAGTTCGTCAAGGGTAACATATGTGCCCGTAGTGTCTTGAATAAATAAAACGTCTGCTTATTATTGTACCCTGCCTTTAGCTTTTCCACGAGGCGCCGCAGGTAAGATAAAAGCTGCGGCGTATACTTCTCAGAGAGTAGTGGCTCCTCCTTGATAATTTCCGCCGCAAGACGGTCTAAATTTGTCTGCGTTGTGAGTGTCAAGAGGTCTATTGTCTTTTCCCGCACCTCCCCTCCAGAGGTCTCGTACTCCAGCGTGATCCCTGGTGGGTAATACCGCAGCAAGAAGGAACGAAGACGCATTTGCTTTTTTTTTTTTCTTTTTTTTTCTCCCTCCGCTGTTCTTTTTGTTTTGTTGTTATTGTTGGTTTATTGGGTGGGAATGATTAGAATAATACGCGTACGTACGTGAATAATGATTTGGGCTTATAGGCTTCAATCAAACTGCCTTCATGATGACATCATTGTGGTGCATCAAAACGAAGCAAACACCCCACGCAGGGAGGCAGAAGAATACAAAAAAACCAACAACAACAACAATAAGAAAAAAAAAAAAAAGGGACAGTGTGGGAACATATATGTATGCATGCATGCATGCACGTACATGTGAGCATTTGGCTGACGCAGGGCCAATACGCGTCTCGTAACGCCTTCTTAAAAAGAAAGGGTGCAGCCATGGGAAAAACAAACAAACAACAACAATAACGACACACAGGCACAAAAAATAAAGAAGAAGGAAAACAACAACAACAAAGACAATGCACAAATGCCTTTGAATGCAGGTGTTATCCTGACGGTACTGCTACCGTCCCCCCCTGCCTCATCTTCTTCCTCCTTTTCCCTTTCACTCCCTTCAACCACATCTTCTTCCCTTGTCTCTTTGTTTTCACGCTTCCCTCTCTTTTTTTGTATTTTGTGTGTGTATATATATGTCTGTGGACTTCTGTTGTGCTTCCTTTCCGTCGTTTTACTTCGCGCGGAATCCTCCTCCTCCCCCTCCTTCTCTCCTCTTTCCGGCTCTTTTTTTCTTCCTTTTTTTCCTCCGTGTCATTCTATCCTCCATCCCCTCTTCATCGGAAACGTTACGCTCCTCGTCACGAAAGGTCATATGCCGCTTCGTCCTCTTCGTCATCCGGACTTTCCTCCCGCTCGTACTGCTCGTCTGCGTCATCGTCGTCCACGAAGAGTTCCTTGTCCATCTGCCACAAGTCCCATCCGCGCAGTTTGCCTTCCCCTGCCTTCGCCTTGCGCACCCGCGCCAACTCCAATTCGGCCGCCTGCGCCCGCTTCATCGCCTTCCATGCCTGAAAACTCTCCTCCGTCACGGGTGTTAGGTCGGTGCGATCCTTCAGTGCCTCGCGCTCCGCCTCCAGCTGCTCCTCTAATCGGCGTTCATCGTACCGCACCTCATCAAAGTCCTCCGGCTGGAACAGGTAGTCCTCGGGGGCACAACCGAGGTTCTTGTCCACCTCCCCTGCCTCGTGATCGCCGTCGCCTTCAGGCGGCTGGTGTGTGGCTGGTTTGCTCGCCTTCCCTACGTCCCTAAAGAGTTTTGCCATTTCCGCCTCAAAGGCCTTTTTCTCTTCACGAGCCCGTCGTTTAGCCTCGAGCTCCTCAGTGCGCTTTCGCTCATTCGGATTGCCTTGGTTCACATTCTTGGAAACGGACTGGATGTAAGACTGCACCTTCGCACTGCGGTTCTTGTTTTTGAGTCCAAACGTCTTGTCCTCGACGATCTTATCCTTCTTCTTCTGTTCCGCCTTCTTTCCCATCCTTCCCGTCTCCCCCACCCCCCGCACCTCACAGTAGTGGTGACAATTACCCCTTCAGCAAGGGTTTTATGCCTGTAGTTGTGTATGTACGTATATGTATGTGTGTGATTGACTGCTTCCCCACAGCAAGAGTGTTTTTTTTTGGCTCCCTCCGCCACACAAAGGCGGGTAAATAGAGGGAATAAAATGTTAAAAACAACAACAACAACAACAACAGGAAGAAGAATAAAAATGGAAGCGCACAAGAGGACTTAGACAACAACAACAGCAACACCAACAACAAAATGCGTGCGACGTGATGGAACACACAACTCCTCCCGTGCGACACGACACTGTGCTGAAAACCGGCATGATGAATATCATTCCGCACACGTACACGCGTGCAGCTTAACAAACATGCGTGTATGCGTATTAAAGATGCATTCTGTCATATGACTCCCTTCCCAGACACACACACACACACTCTCTCTCTCCCCCCCTCTCTCTCTCTCTTTATTTCGTTTACTCTATGTGGTGCATACAGCCGGCACACGCGTTCCATCAAAAGAGTCGGCACACACAAATAAAAACAAAAAAAAAAATATGTATCATCATCAATATGAGTTGTGAAGGAGGAGGAGAACCAAAGCCCACAAACGTACGGGCTTTTTAATGATGCCACTCAGAAGCTTTGAAAATTCACGTTATTACACAACGACCTCCCAGACACACAAACAAACAAGCAAACAAGTTTTCCCAATAACCCGCTAATAACGCCTTCTTGAAATGTATGGGGAAAAGTCCTTTTTTATCACCTTCTCAACATTTCTTTGCCCTCCTCCCATATTTTTTTTTGTGTTTGTGTATGTGTCAGTTGTGCCCTTTTTGCTCCCTTTCCCCCCTCCCCTTTAATCTATGGTCTATGCTCACAATTATCCCTCCACGCACAAAAACACACAGAGAGAGGGAGAGCCGGACACATATTATAATAATATGCATAGGCTCACAGATTGATTCTCAGTCATGGAAATACCGTGGAGAGAAACACACCAGCAACAGTCTCCTCCACCTCAACGCCTTGCTCTTTGAAACCAACGGTCTTCGTCATTGGAATCGCTGGAAGATTGGGGAAGGGCACGGCCCATACGTCGGCCACGATTACGTACACGCGGTGCCACAACAACTTCTTCCTCCTCCTCCTCCTCCTTGGAATCATCGTTTTGTGCCGAGACCGGCGGCGGTGGTGCACGCTTTGAACTTACTCCTTTCTTCGTCGGTCGCCGGACGGCTTCTTCTTCTTCCTCGTCTTCATTATTATCTGTGGTGGCTGCAGATGGTGCCGGCGGTGGTGATTTCTTCGTCGCATGTCCTTTCTTCGATACTGCCGTGTGCTGCTGTGATTGTGGTTGTGCGTGTACCTCTTCTTCCTTGTTGTCGTCGGCGTCCGAAGCATCATCGTCATCGTCATTGTCGTCTCCGGAGGCCGCTGGAGGAGGTGGAGGTGGCGGTGCACGTTTGCCAGCATGACTCGTCCTCCTCAACGGAGGGGCCCGCTGCTGCACGTGCTGCACATGTTGCCGCGGTGGCTCATCGCCGTCACCCTCGCCATCATATTCCTCGTCCTTCTCCCTCATTTTCTTCGCGTCCTCCGCAGGATGCGCACGGCCCCGGGCTGAGCGTCCCTTCACAGGAGCCGGCGAGGAGTGTCGCCTGCTGTTGCCACTGATTGTGGGAGGCTCACGTGGTGCCTCTTCTTCTTCTTCTTGTTCCTCATCATCTTCCTCTTCTCCATTACCCGCCTTTTGTTCTTCATCTTCCTCCTCCTCCTCTTCCTCTTCCTCCACCTCTTCATTTTCTTCATCCTCATTAACGGTGTCGGTCTTGTGCTTTGCAGCAGCGCTCTTCTGTTTTCCACCCCTCGCAGGCTTGACTTCTTCTTCCTCCTCCTCCTCCTCCTCATTTTCTTCTTCTTCCGCCGCTTCCTCGCCCACGGCATCAACACCATCAGCCTCTTCTTCCTCCTCTTCCTCGTCATCATCGTCGTCCTCCGCTGCGGTAGCTGCCGCCTTTACACCTGCGGCTGCATGGCTGCTGTGGCTGCCGGATTTAGAGGAGGCGTCCTTTGCGGGGGTGGAGGCCGCTGCAGGCGTGCGTCTTGTGGAAGGCCGTTTCTCAGCTTCCTCCTCCTCCTCCTCTTCCTCCTCCTCCGCTTCTGGCAATAGCTGCACAAGTGTGGGTGTGAGAAGCGCTTCCAGATCGTCGCGGTTGGTCAATATGTCGTGCACCACCGAGACACCGAGAGCCTCAATGCTGTCTACGATATCCGAGACACACGTGCAGTCGGCGATGGCGCCTGCCATACCGAGTGGCTCCGCAAGTTGTTGTAGACGCGTCTTCTCTGCTGTTGTAAAGGAACCAGTAATGTCAATGCTAACAATGGAGGTTGTCATGCTCTCCATGCCGTTTGATCCACCACTCCCCCCACTGATAGATGTGGCAAGAATGTGATAGTGCACGACATTAATGCGCGTCATAACCTTCTTTTCCACCACATGCAAGACACCGAGCATCGCCTCGCCAAAGCGGCAGCGAATGTCTTCCTCTCGTACCGTCTCTTTCAGGGAAGTTTCATATAGGTGCAGAGTTGTGCCCATCAACGCCGCCACACTACACCCGGAGTTGTAATCGATTGTTGGGCGAATCGGAGTGAACTTCTTGCCTTTGGTAGAGAAGAACGCCGTGTAAGCCTTGACGGCATCGGCAACTTTTTCTGCTGTCATGTCCGTTGCAACTTTACTGCGCCGCGTGCGATGCGGCCGACGGTCGGAGGAAAGCAAAGGAAAACCGTACGCTGGAATATCTTGCGGCTCCAGTGTGACTGCTTGCTCACGCGAGATGGCGCGAAGCAAGACGGCGCCATGCACTAATGCTTCCACACCCTTTTCCTTGAAAAACTTCGCTGTGGCATCATCCTCAGCGGCTTCATGCGCTTCCGTGTAGGCGCTATATGCAGACCACACCTGATACAACGCCGTGATCGCTGGGGATTCGCCGCCTGCCAGTTTGGCCGCACCAAATGTACTGTACAGCGCAAATGGGTCCACTTGCGCACTATCACCATCTAGAGCAATGACAAATCCCTTTTTTTCATCGTCTTTAATGTCGGGAAGATGAAGGTATCCATCGGCGCTATTGAACTGAATTAGCATCAGCTCTGCAAGACGTGCTAGAGATTTGTTTTGCTTTGAATCAGGCAATGTCTTTCCGGCGTCCGTCACAGCGGTCGCGTTTGCTTCCTGCTGCTGGTTGTGGTGTTCAGGCTCGGCCAACTTGTTCGCAGCGTCTGCAGACCTCTTTTTCTTCAACTTGGAGGGCTTCGCATCCTCGGCTTCTGCCCTGGCCGTCGTCCCCGAAGTTGTTGCTGCTGTCGATATTTGTGGCGGTGATGTTGATGCTGCCGCGGAACCTTCTGATGCGCCTTTGCTGTGAATACTGCCGCGTATGTACGGTGCCGGGGCAAACTCCTGTTCCGTTTCTTGCAGCAGCCTTGCAATCTCAGCGTCCTCGTCATCATCAGTGGCAGCGGCGGGGGAAACGGAGTGGGGCTTGTCATTCTTCTTGACATCTTCGGTTGTGGATGTGGCCGACGCCGCGGATTTTGCAGCGCCGCCTCCTGCGTGTTCTGTTACCTCCTCCACAGGCTCAGGGTGTTTGGCGTGTTTTCTTCCGCGAACTCTCGCAGGTTTGCTCGGCTTGGCGGTGTTGTTACCGCCATTCCCGTCCTCAGCGACTGCATCCTCAGCGCGCTTCTTCTTCGGAACGTCCGCCTCGCCTTGTGGATGCGTCTCGTCTCCCTCCTTCATCGCCGCGGCGTTGGCGGCGTTGGATGCGGCATCCGCAGTCTCTGGCAGTGCCTGCATACCCGTAATGAGTGGGGCAAGAAATTGCCGGTTGCTTTTATTCGCTGCAAACTCCTCAATGACGGCCTTTTGTATCGTCTTCGTTAGCCACGTGATGACCTGATTTTTTTGTGACTCCACGGGTTGTCGTGCCATTGCCGCGTATGCCTCTTCAAGAATACCACGGGAGTAGGCGGATATGGGCACACGCTCGCGGTTTTCATCCCAGCGGCCGACAGTTGTAATCCCCGCCAGTCGCAACGCCCGTGCGTCTTTGCATGCCTGATACCGTTCCGAACTCAGCACCACATCCAGCCACTCCTTTCGGCCGTGCAATGCCGCCATCTGTCGCTTCGGGACCATAACGACAAAGTCCAGCATGAAGACATCCTCCACGTCTGTTGCGTCAGGGTCTAACAGCAGCTGCACCATGCCCCGCAGTGTGTCCGTGCGAATGCCACTCCCACTTGCCTGGACGCTGGGGAGCAAAACTTTTTCAATGGAGCACTGGTGCGGAGAGGCGGGAAGTGGGCGGGTGGTTAATGTACACAGCGACGGCGTCGAGGTGGACTGTGCTCGGCTGCCAACGTACAGCCCCGTGTGAGATCCCGCGGCATATCGACAAGAAGCTCCGATACGTCTGAAGGATGTGGCCAGCGGTTTGAATGTACCAATGGCATCTGTGCTGTAAGTTGCATGACTCCACGTGGCTGCCACGACACCACTTGTAAAAGTAGTCTGCGGTACAAAACCAACCGTGATACGTCGGCGCAGCATTTATTCCCTTCACGGGAGACAAAACTACACTTGTTTTGTTTCTTTTTCCTTGTTTTCCCTCCTCCCTTCTTCCGAAGTGGACTCTATGCGTTCTATTTGCCGGGGCAGTGAACCCACCCAATTGCTTCCCCCCCCACACACACTTCGTGAATGATGTTTCCTTGCGTTTTTTTCTTTGGTGGGTGTGGCGCAGTGTTCCGTGGAGTCACACACACGCACACGCTCTTTGCCTTTTCCTCAGTACTCTCTTCTTCCCGTTATTCCCCACCGCCACACAAAGCAAACAAACAAACAAAAAAAAACGCAAAAAAAGGAAAAAAGAAATAAACAAGGAGACTCAACACGGCAATCCAATGTGACGACCAACAGGCGCATGCCACAAGACTCCTTTTTTATTATTATTAAAGATTTTCATTCAGTCACGTCACTGTGGGAGTTTTCAACACGTGTTTATCGTTGATGCACAGGCGTGAATCAACGCAAATGGGAATAATTACGCAAATAACAACAAGAGAAAAGGGAATTTTGCTAAAAGACAAAATATTTCCTTCTCCTTTTCCCTTAGGGGAAGACCCACATCCTCCCTCCTTATTTCGGTCATCATCATGTCTCCTACCACGAGGGTGTGTTAGACGCCACCTCTCGTTGCGGTAGAAATAATGCGGCTGCAGTGCACAATCAAAGCAGCCACCGCTACCATCAGCATCCCCCCACCCAAATATCCCACCCAAATCCTCCCCACCACTTGTGTGCAGTGACGGGCGGCTTAAATGTGATGGGCAGAAGAGGGGGTTTTAAAATAAGTGTATTTCGTCACAACAAATCCTCGCCCGCGGTGGCATCGGCTGTACACATGGGCGGTGAACAACTCAGACACAAGGTGCCTACGCGCTGTCCGCAGCGATGCAAAGGCAACTCCCATGGCGTCAACTCAACGTTTTGCGCCAGCGTTTCTTCGCTTTTCATTCTTTGCATTTTATTGTGAGAATAACGATTTGTGGCCTTTTCCACCGTGGCATGTATAATTTCAGCAAGGGGCAGCGTTGCAGACCCCACCAAACGTGCTTCGGCCTTCACTTCATTCAATTCAGAGCCGTATTCAAAGACAGAAAGAAGCATCTTGGCATGGGCGAGAACCACAGCGTGGTGTGGTAGCAACTCAATTTCTGCAACTGCTGCTGCTTCTGTCCCTAATTCTCGGCGTGGCAAGCCCAAATCACCTTTTGAATCAGGCAATTTAAACGACGGCCGCGATGATGTCAATGGCAGCGGTGGCTCCACAGAGTAGTTACCGATGATGCAATCCGATACGGGCAGCAGACTCTTCTTCTCTGAATTCAAGCATGACTTTGTTTGACGATAAATCAAAAGCGCTGTTACTCCATCCACCGGTGGCCTTTCGCGTGCAATGATGACAAGTGGCTGTGAGAGAAAGGGCACAAATTGCACAACAATAGCGAGACGTCGTGCTTCTCCTATAGCCTGTGTTCCGGTGGTCTCGCGTCCTTCCGGAATCCGCACTGCCAGGCGACGCAGACGCAGGTACCAACTCTGTGTGGGCCCCGGTTGGGCGGCCACTTGACTTCCCCACAGCGTACCACCAATTGAGGGTCGTAACACATGCACCGAGAACACCGCGGAAACGGGCAAGTGACCGGATAAAAGGAGTTCCTCCACCTGCTCCAACATGTCCCGCTCTTCTTTTCTTGGCGTTTTAAGCACTTGTTGTGGGTAACGTGGCGCCATATGTTCGTGTGCATCACGCAACCTAAGAATTCTTGGGAAATCCGGGAACAATGGCGGGACACTGCCGTACGCCCGTGGTGTCACTCGCCAATGAGGGAGACGTTTGTCAATTTGATTTTTGTACAGAACCCGTGATGGGTACGCTAAGAAAACCCCATCGACAAGCCCCCCTTTTTCATTTTCTTCATGAACATCCATCTGCCTTCCGGATCCGTCCGTCGCGTTGGGAAGCATCTGTAGGGTGTAGCGCATTGTCCCCGGCTCCACCTTGGAGGATGGAAGGAACAGCGGCATGGCCTCCGACACACCACAGCGTCGTGAGAGAAGCAAAAAGTTCTCTCGTACTGCTGTCAGGACATCATGGTCCCGTATAAGCTCCTGTATGACGGAGGGGAGACCACAAGAAGAATACTCATTACCCTTCCGCTTGTCGTGTCGCCCTTCTTTTTCTTCCGCAACGACACATCGAAGCCGTTCGAAAAGTTCCTCAAAAATTGACGATAGACCTCCGCTTGACATTCCTCCGTTTCTTATTGCCGCGGATGATGCCACAGCTGCGAGCTGCTTTCCGGAACGGGGTGGAGAGAGAAGCAACGGTGTCCCCCAGTGGCCCAACAAGAAGACATGATCATAAAACTCCAGCCCATCCACCGTGGAGGATTGTCGACGCAGTGTGAGAAGTTCCCAAAAGGATTCATTTTTTTCCGCCCCATTCCTCCTCGGTCTCGTGTCTTTATGACCGTCACTTGTGTTACCGACGTGGGCTGACTGAAGAACGCCTCCATGCACACCACCAGGGATGTGAGTAAGAACCTCTTGAATCAACGCACAGTGTGTCGCCAAAGCAAGGGGGGAAATCGTTGTGTGGGAAACCATCGTAGGCAAATACACGGCAATAAAGCAAACAGGGGATTGTCCAACTTCTAACGCTGCCAATACCGCCCCATGTTCACCACGTAAAGCGGCAAATGTGAGTGGTATCCTCTTTGTGCGTACAGCCCCACAGAGACACGCCACATGTTTTCGTGCAAAGAGAAAAAGCACCACGGCCGTCTCTAAACAGACCGTGGCAATGACAA
>NW_001849496.1:56501-65773 GCF_000209065.1 Trypanosoma cruzi
AATGTTTTTTTTCTCCTTCCATTCCATCTTTCAAATCAACCCGTGCCGATGGGGAAAAAGGTGCATCGCGACCATACTGGCCATTCCATTCTTGTCTTCTCGCCCCATTCCTCTTCTGGAAACCAGGAAAAGCTCCAAACATATTGTTTTCATTTCCATTTTCATCATACTCATCTATGTCGTCTTCTTCGTCCTCTTCCCCCAGTTGATTCACAGAATTTTCCTCTCTGCCTGACGCGTGCATCATGGACCACTGTGGGGCCAACATTTCAAGCCACTTACGCAGTGTCGCCGGGTTGTTCATTGGCAAACCTTCCAGATGGATCGTGCCAGTCCATATATTGAGCGGCACTGTCGCCTCCCCACTGAGTTGTAGTCCACATACTCCCTCGAGCTTCACCGTATATGTATCCTCGCCATTCTTCCCTCCATTCGGCAAGTCATTGGCAAGAAGGGACTCAATTATGGCCTCGTAATCTAGCGTACTCGTCGTTGCGGTCCCTTCCTTTTCCTCCTTCTCCTTTTTCTCCTTACTAGGTTCCATTGAGGTAAACGGGGCCAGACCTTGCACTCTCTTCGCAGTGTACTCACCACTGTTTGAAAGGGTGGCATCAATCTTTATGTTCCATGTTTTCTCACGAGGGTCGCGGTGAAGTCGGCGTCGCTTTTTGTGCCGCCTCTTTCCCGTCGCTGCAGTCATGGTGTCTTCCTCTCGCAGTTGCTGCAGTACCGCTGACCAAAATTGAGAGACCAAAGGAAGTGGGGCTGTTGGCAACACCGCACGAAGACTTACTTCGGCGATGCATAATGACCGCCGTGTAGCATCCGGATGAATATGAAATGAACCTGTCAACATGGGGTCGTCCAATTCATCCTTCGGCACCACAGCAGCTGTGAGGGCGGGAGCAAAAATACGTATCGTCGGCCGCATCGCAGAGATGCACTCCAAAAAGCGCTCCCGCTCCCGCAAATCCTCAAAATATTCGTTATAGACAATACGATCATTGCGATAAAACAAAATGTTAATTCCGTATAAAGGCCGTGAGGACACATCCTCACCTCTATCCTTTTTTATTGCCTTATCTGTTACATATTCCTCAAGACTGATGCCATCTAAAAGGAAGTCTGAACGTGCCACATGCAACAACTCGTAACTTTTGTACACGATTGAGCGGATGTAGCCACAACGACGCAAGTGTGGGGGCTCCTCTGCAGGGGCACTTGTGGCACATTCAATTGTGCCATTGAAGTGATCAATAAGCCACACATGCGAGTTGTACCTCTCCGCGTGAATGCGAGTGACGTCTAGAAGTTTGGCATGACGGAACGGCGACCTATAATTAATGGGAATTTCTTCCTGAAAGAGTTGTGCACCGTCGTTGGCCAAATTTGCCGATTTTCCCATCGTCCCTGATTGCCATGGCGGGAAATGATTTTCCCTACTGTCTCTGAGAGGAGGTGATGACTCCCTCTTCCGTCCGCTGCGGCGTTGCATGGGTACTGCGGAGGCGTCCTCGCGTCTCCAACGCACGTGTGTGACAAATGACGTTCTTAATTGCGTCGCAAATGGAACGTTCGACAACGGCAGCACCACAGACGGCATCGCAAGAGCGCCAACGACAAGGCCATGGGGTAAGGCATGTTGTGGGTCACTACCTGCGGTGCCACCACCACCAGAAGGAGACGCGGCTTCGCCTGGAGAAGCAGAAGGCGGAAAAGTAAAATATGATGGTGATGATTGCAACGGCAACTGGGAGACTCGATTATTATTCTCGAAGAGAAACCGCACCGCACGCCGCATACCCAAGTCATGCTCTGCGACTTCATTCAAATGACAATGACGTATAAAATGCCTCGAGAACCCTTGCACGGCCTCAAACGGCTTTTCTTCCTTCCTGCGTTGTCGTTGCATCGCGTCATTGCTATCAACGGTAGAGAAACCGAGCATTTCTTCCTCAATCATAGTTTTGACTGCTGCTGATGATGATAATGAGAACGTTGCGTCTGTTACATGCATATAGGTGTGATACAATGCCATGTCTGCAGTGACACGAAGGACATTTTTCAGTTCCAACAGGGTTAGGGGTATGGGTCCGCCAATGACATAAGGACGATTAACATGCGGCGAGAATACACCCCGCTTCTCTTCATGTATAAGTGAGCGTTGAAGATCGCTGAACGCCGCAATGGCAGCCTCTCGAATATGGTCAGAACCAAAATGACGTTTTAGACGAGCGGAAAGAACAGGCATGGACGCAATGTTAAACCACGTCTTCCATCGCTCCCATAGCCCTTTCGTATTAAATCCAAGTAATAAGTGATTTTCACGCGTGTCAAAGAGATAATTCTTCTCAGGACCTCGCTGCACAGAAGGGATGATCTCGATAAAATACAGAAGCTCACCACTCCTGCTTGTGTCATCATCATCATCATCACCGTCACTAGTGGCGATATTATTATTATTATTATTATGGGTGGCATACGCGGCTCCCGCCCTACGGGGAGAAGAAAAAAAGTTTCTGGCTTTACCCTGTACGCCTTCGCCTGTCACCGCCTTCGTGTTGATATTTATTTTTCCGATAGCTGCACGCATATTTGTCATAAACTTCCCAAGAATGCCATGCGAATTTTGTTTCCCAACAGCCTCCGCTGCTATCAATAATTCATTTGTGCCAACATGAGAACCCGTGGAACTTCGCTTCGCATCCAACAACGCCTTATTACTTTTTTCCGCAACACTTCCAGTATACACGGAATCATTTGCCAACTCTCGTCTTTCTTCCAATACAGACTTTGAAATACCCACAATGGTCGCCCCCAGCAGGTAACACCCACCCTTCGCCTTGTCATCTGGATGGGGTTCTTTCCCCTCCGCATCGTAGTAATACAAAAAGTGTCCATGAATCGCGATGGTGGTGGGAACAAATACCGCCATGTCTTTCCCAAAAAACACACCCCCGTTGACTCTTTTAAGTCTATGCACATGGGCAAAACCACACAATGTGTGAATCGTCTGAAATGGTACGGCGATGGTGAAATCCCAGCGGTCCTGTGCAGAAGAGGTTTTGGATGCGGCGTCAGTGGCCTCTGTGTTCACCGTCTTTACTGGTTTTTTATCAGTTGTCATGCAAAAGGGCGGGCCATTATCATTCAGGAGATTTTTGTGTTCATACTTGTGCGATGGCACCGTAGGGCCATCCTGCTTCCAAAGACGTGACCTTTCCAACTCCACCAAAAAGTTCAAAAGCTCCAGAACTAGTTGTCTTTTGTAACACAACTGAACTTCTTCAACAGGCATCCTCGCACACTGTGCATCCCTGTGGCGGGTAATAATTCGTCGAAGGACCCGCTCCTCCGTGGGGGTTTCTGGTTGTGACAACACATACGGTAAAGAAGAAGGATCCCATAATAATGATGATGATGCATTTAAAGAACCGCCGGGCTCCAGTGGCTTATTGTTCTTTTCCTGACGGCTTTGACTGTCACGGATGCTGTCAGGCCAGCCAAGGAGTGCAGCTAAAAGAGACGTCATGGAGGCAGAGGGTTGTAGCAGACGTGAGTAGCATCCATAGCCTTCCCAGAGACGCTGAACCGTCTCGATATTATCCGGGTAAATATAAGGCGTCACGGCACTATGAGTAGAAGCTCCTGTTTTTCGCCGTTTTTCTTCACGATGCTTCTGGGGTTTCTTTGATCGAGCTCCCGTACGAACCGGCGGCTTCGGATTAAGCTGCTCATCCAAGTAACGTTCAATTGCGTCCAGCTCACGGCGAAGTGCCTCCACGGACGGTTTGGACTTCAATGGCCAACGATGCCTGCCGTCCGACTCATTGCCAACACCTCCATCGAGTTCCAATTCCGACGCCCCCGTCATGTGCATGCACACAGGGTCGACGGAGGCGTTCATCGGAGACGAAGAGAAATGCGTGAATGCTTCCACCTCCTCAATCTCCTCCCAGGAACGAGCGTACAGCGTTGTCATGAGAAGTTCTCCATCCTCATCTTCCTCGTGATAATCTTCCCTGTGATCATGGCTCAAGGGGTGCGTGGAGGTGACGATTTCCCCTGGCCCCGTCTTGCTCAATGCTCCATGCCGCGAGACGCACTCCAGCAGAAGATTCAACTGGTTTGGAAGTGAACTCATCAAACGGGTGTTAGCGATATTACGGATTGATGCAACAGGCATCCAATGCGGTAGAAACAACACTTTAGCCGTCCGTGCCAGCTCCTTTTTCGTGCCTTTTTCCTCTTCTTCTTCTTCTTTGGTTTGACCCCAAACCAGATGTCGCCACCCCACCCCACACTTCTGCAGAGCCCCGTGATACTCGGCTAACACATCGCGTTCTACTGCCGTACAGCGACGACGTTGTAGTCGGTCGCTATTCCCGCTCAGCGAACTATTGGTGATAATTTTCCCCCACTTCAGTTGAGTTACATCAAAGATGAGTCGCAGCTTCTGTTGGTGCCACCTAAATATTTCAAGGCGGCGACGAGACTCCCACAGCAGCACCAGGGCTCTTGAAAACTTCTCCGTTTCAGCGGCCACCTTCCATGAGGAAGGCAACGACGACGCGGGAAACGACATCGTGTCATCCCGTACTGAAAGAATAAAGACATACGGACCAACTGCAACACGTGCCCCAAGTGAGAGGGGCACCCAGAATGAGGTTTTTATGCTTGCGCTTGCTAAGGGCAGCGTCTCCTCCGCTGACCTCCATGAAACAGGAAGACCATTGACATAGACAAGAGGCATGACATCTGTCGTAATTCGATGGCCTTGCCAAACAGACGCAGCAAGAAGGAACCGACCACCCACAGCTTGAATACGCACCTCCACCACAGCATTGTGTAATGTCCCTTCACTTCCTCGAATAATATCCGTCGGCAATGGCAGCTGCAGTCCTCCCTCAGGTGACATCGGCGGCAGTATTGTGCCTGACGCAAAACGCATACAAAACGATAGTCGAAAGGGAGTCCCATCTCCCAAATCACTCTCTTTGATATCAAAAAAGAGAGGAAGTAAAGTATTGGAGCTGTCGGAGCTACGAAGGGATTCAAGTGCGGCTTCCTGTTTTGCCGCAAGCGTTGCCTGACGGTGGCCTTTGACGGTGCCCGCGGAAGGGGGAGGAGGAAGAAGTAAAAGAAAATAAACAGGATGCCGTCGTAGCCCTGCGGCCACGCAATCAGCATGACGGTCATCACATACTTCCCGCCTCACGTCTGATAACGTAAAGAGATGCCAAAATTTCTTTTTTGGTTTTGCCCATGTTCGTACAAGTGCCTCCCGTGAAGCACGATCCGCATGATGCCATGAAAAAACCAGTTGCCGCTCAAATGCATGACGCTCCGCCAATGTTGCCGTGAGTTGTTGGATAGATGACGTAAGAACATCTAGTCGTCTTCTTTTCGCTTCTGCTGTGGTTACAAAATGCATGTTCCCTGTTCCTTTTTTTGAGGCGGATATCATCATTAACTCTTTCTCGATGCCATTTGCGGCCCGCTGCATCATTTCCACAGGATCGATCGTGCAAGGGACAAAAAACCACTCCGGATGACGACACAACAATTTGCATGCCACTGCCGTTTTCAACGTGTTCATGGTGTCGGTGGCATGCATTAGAGAGGCCCGAATGGTTGGAATCAAAAAAAGTTTTGCATGGCCCCATCGCACATTCTGCAAAAGGAGCGACAATGTATTCGGTGCATCCAAGTCAGAGAGGGATGTTACCGCTTCCGGCACCTGTAGAATAGACCGAAACGCACTCCCGTCTGCGATGGGAGGTGTCCATTGGAGTTCAATGAAAAGCCCTTCCGCGTGGTACGCCATAGACGCATCCCTATCCCCCGTCATGATGTAATTCCGCACAATGTTTCTCTCCTCCTCTTCATATTTCTCAAATCGTGTCCGCACAAGCAATGCAACGTGCAGGGGGGCATGTACGCCCAAGACATGAAGCTTCTCACGCAATAATGTAAGGTGTTCTAAACCACGTTGCTGGTACAAAACCATCGCATCCTCCGCTTGCACATCTATCCACACGGCTCCTTCCACAAGAAGTGAAGAAAAGTTGCAACATTTTTCTGTAACGTGAGTGGCGCCGGAAAAACAATGAGGATCATTTTGCCCCTCGCCCTTCCCCAAAAGGTTCCCATCTCCAGTGGTTCCGGCATTTGCTTCCGAACCGCAAAGACGTACCGTGCGCCGAAGTGCGGCAAAGGAGACGGGGTTCCACAGGTCATACATAAACACCGATGGGGCCTGACCGGACGGAGTCCCAGCGGTGGGTGGATCGTCTTGAAACGCCACGAATGCCACCCTCACGCCATCGTCGTCTTTTTTCTCCTTCATACTTTCCCTCTCGGCATCCACCACCACACTTTTTCCCCTTCGTTTCAGACGCTCTTGAATAATTTCAAGAAGTTTCCGCACGACGCGTGTGATCAATCCATGCGTGTGGATAGACAAGAAAGAGGGCGGCTGTGTGCCAATTGCTCTATCCCTTGACTGCGGGGTGCCGAATAGCGTGTATGACTTTCCACTTTGGGGAGGGCCAAAGGCAATCACCGTCACGTGATGTCCACCTACAAGCAACGGCACGATGGGTTGATTCACAACTTCCTCCTGATCCATCGGGAAACTCCATCTGCTGGGAGGCCGCACGGAGGCCCCAACGAAGGGGCGTTTGTCTGCTCTCACTGCTTGGCAGGAGCACAGTGAGTTGAGGAAGGCCAGCTGCTCCACTTCCCGCTGAAGCGTCGCCGCTTCCGCCTCCTCCTCCTCATCGCTTTCAGTCCCGTTTGCCCACGACAGCGCCCCACCTGTTATTGGGTGCACAGCGTTTTTAATCAGCCGGGTCGCAAAGGCACCATCGTTGCCGGAGACTGTGCTCATGTCTAGCAACCTGTCATAGCACCCTGTCGTCCATTGGCGCCCAGTTGCATCCGTCGACTCGGGTTGCTCCCATTCATGACGTAACCGTGTGAAACATTCCACAGAGTCTGGAAGAAAAACTGCATCAAACACATGTGGAAACTCCTGCATGCATAATGTCCCGTTGGGCATATATCGTGCCAACGTGATTGCAGCTCCTTCCGTTTGCTCAATATCACCACTGCTGCTGTCTTTGCTGCTGGGTGGCAATACTTGAATGGCCACCGGGTATGCCACCAACAGCGTATCGCTGCCTGATGCAGTTAAGGCAGGGTCGGGATCACGCACTCGTAACGTGAAGGTACAATATTCTTCCGCGGTAAGTGGGCGACATCGTACCGCAACATGTGGGAGAAGTCCTTTTCTCTCTCCCAATGGCTGGGAATCCTTCGTTAGCAAAGATAACCCCACATATTCCTCCGCATGACATGTTGCATGATTCATCTGCGCTCTTGCTCCAAAACGATATATCTTTTAATGGGCAGTCACAGCCCGGCCTAAACCAAACTCACCACCTCCCCAAACCAACACAATCAAAGAAACAACAACAACCGATACAAAATAATAAAACAAATTAATCAACGCCACAAGTGAAAAAAGAGAAAAAAAAGGGATGTAATTCGATAATAAATGAATTCTTCTGCGAATTATGAAGAAGACGATACGAGCTGTTGTACGGAGACGAGCAAATCTTTCCGTCCTCACGCTCCTTTTAGTTTTTGTTTTATTATTATTATTATTTAAACCCCCGACAACAACAAAAGAGAGAGAAAGAAAGAGAGAGAGACTGTGTGTGTGTGTGTGTGTGTGTGTACTTTTGATACTCTCCCATTCCTAAAGCTAAAATTTACACAAATAAATAAATAAAGAAAGAAAGAAAGAGAGTTATCCGTGGAGTTTGCATGGGATTTAAAGGCACAATTGTTTGGGTTATTTGACACAAGACACGTGTGTTTGTTATCACTCCAATTTATAATAATAATAATAATAATAATAAATGTACGTATGTATATGCCATTTGCATTTATTCTCCTCCCTCTTTCTTCACGCAATCACTTCGTTTTTCTATGTCCATACATGCACATATATATGTATAGATATATAGATATACGGGAGCAGATACGTGAATGGAGTAGGCAGAAAGGTGTAATAAAAAAGAGGAAAACAACAAACTATCAAAAACAACAACAACAACAACAAATCAAAAATCAAAAAATAAAATAAAATAGGAGAATAAAATAAGAAAATATCCATCATCATCACTACAATCATTATCCTCTTCCTCTTTTTTTTTTCTTTTTTTTTGTCTTTTCTTTTCGATCCACTCCCTCTTCTTCTTTAATTTCCTTCTCTATTCTTACTCGTCTATGAACACACACCTTCCCCACTCCTTCTGGTGCACATGCATTTCATTAAATGCGTGCATCGACAGAACTGGACCCTCCTCTAAACAATAAGTAATTCTCCGTACTCCTTCCTTCTCGTTTCTTGGCCGAGTGTTTTTTACCTCTTCTTCTTCTTCCGCTTCTTTTCACCACCTGCGGCAGCGGCGGAGCGAGAGGGAGAGGAGGGTGCAGTCTTACTACTGCGCTTCTTCAACTTTCCCCCCTTTCGTCTTGCCTGCGCAGCAGCGGCAGATTCGGCTGCTGCTGCCGTTGCTGCTGCTGCCGCCGCCGCCGCTGCGTTGCTGGCGTTGCCACCGGACTTCTTCCGCGCCACAGACAACGAGGGCGGCGAGTTCTTCAGTTTTTTCGCCTTCAGTTTTTGAGATTTAGACCGCTGCGAACGCGATCGTTGCCGAGTGCTGCCGCCATGATTGGAGGACTTTTTATTTCCCTTTGGCTGCACCGTCTGTCGTCCTAAATGATTTGCCTCTTCATCCTCGTCCTCCTCGTCCTCTTCGCCTTCACCCTCCTCGTCCTCGTCCTCGTCCTCCTCTTCTTCCTCTTTGCTGTCAACATCGACGTCCTCCTCATTGTTCAGTGAGACAAAGGCCCCGCTGCCCACGGCTCCTGAAGACGGGTTGCCAGAAAACGTTGTTCTCACCGTCACTTGATCCAATTTGCCATCAGCTCCATCCGTCGCAATTGTTGCTGGGGTAACAATGTCATGCAGCCATGCCAAGGCGTCCTCTTGAGCGGGCCCCGGTGTCGTAGGCGGTGAAGACGACGACGAATTCGTCTTTCGTGTGGCAAGAAGACCCGCCGCGACAGGTATGTTATTATTGATGGCGTCCTCTGTAGCCATGTCCGTAAGCAGTGCTGCATGCGTTGTGGCATTTGTGACCCTTTCCGCAGCAGAAATTGCCGCGGGTCCGTAAAGGAGTCGTTGAGTAGCGCCT
>NW_001849496.1:65873-78905 GCF_000209065.1 Trypanosoma cruzi
TCGCCTTGCGCACTGTGTCGGAAGTGGCCTTCATAACGATCGGCTCGGCCCCTCCCTTCTGCTTCACTCGTGTCGGTGACGCAAGTAGTGGAAATCCATAGGGCGGTATCTTCATATTTAGATCCATCTGTGCTCCGGACACCGCCACGACACGAAGTAGTAATGCTCCATGAAGAATTACACGCAGTGCATCACGTTTACGTTCATTGGTTGTCCCCATGGAGTTCACGACAGCACAATATTCCGCCCATACTTCACCCCATGCACGCACCACCATCGTCTCACGTGGGGATTCTAACATGTCTTGATGGGTAAATATCGTAAAGAGCGCAAATGGATGCACCTGACACGTGGTATGATTGTAAGGAACCACAAAACCATCCCGCTCATCCTGCACGGTGGTGTCTACCCCTGTCGTCAGATACCCTGTTGGGCTGCTTAACTGTCGTTGGAGCAATTCCACAAGTCGCAGACGTGCCTCTGGCAAATTGTGCAGAAGATAATTACGTTGTGGAAGCTCGGCAAAAAGTTCCGTCGGTACATAACTCCGCAACAAGGGATGGGTACCACTCCACTGCATTAGACGAGGGGTACCACCACGAAGGTCCATCAACGCCGCCTGTCCAGACCAAAAAACATTCATCGTGTAACCAAGAAGACCAGGACAATTCTTAAGGACTTCGTACATCAGCCCAGAAAATTCTAAACGTGATCGCTGATGCAACGCATATAAAACAGATACAAGCGGTAGCACACGAAGTCGCTGCTGTAACCCAATGCCATTGGATAATGGAATAAAGTAACGACGAACCGGTGCATCCGCATGCGTCAAAAGTAGCTTACTTGCGCAATGACCCGTAAAAACCATGTCAATTTGCCCAACCGCAACAGTAACTTTGGCTAAAGCTGCCTCCACCGTGTCCAATTGAAAGGGAATTTGATGTTTAAAGTGCATCAATGATTTCAAGGGGGAAGTTGCAACATCCTCCTTCTTCTTTTTACTGTTGTTGCTGCTATTTTCGTTATTATGTGTCCTGCTCACATAATTGTGGTTCGCCGACATCAACGCGGCTGTCGTTGTTGTTTTCCCGACGGCAGCTTCTGTGGATCCCTCTCCCATTGCATCCATGTACCCTGATTGTGGGAAAAGACCCGATACACCGTTGATCGTCATACTACGTGTAGACCCTGCGGTGGCCACCAGTCGAGCTTCCATGGCATCTAACACGCGGTCCATATCATCCACGAGAATCGCGTGGAGCAGCGACGGCACGCCCGCAGAGCAGGCATAAAGCTGAATACGCTTCTGGTACAATTCCCATGACCAGTTAAGACGATTGGCCCACCACATCACAGACTTGGGGGCCCGTGTGAAAAGCTCTTCCGTGCGTATCAAATAAGGGCATGAAGCGAGTGCGACGCGGAACCAAAAGCGAGAGGGAAATGCAAGAGGATTATCATCTAAACCAGGGGTAAATGGCATCGTGGCTCCAGTGTAACGCACAATAATGGCCTTCTTGCCGCTTTCAGACATCCGCTTGTAAAGACGTTCCAACACGGAGGTTTTACCACATGAGTGACCCGCCTCTACAAAATGCACCGGTTTAACGGCAGAGGGCGGGATGGAGTAGCAGTTCAATACGGAGGTAAGACGATCCTCCACAAGTTTTGCCGTCCCAAAGAGTTGCTGCAAACCAAGCGCTTCTGCCGCATTGAAGCCATGACGAAATTCATCGGCTCCCCTGAAGGTGTCAAAAAGTGTCGTGCGTGCCACACGGATGGTGTGTCGCTTCAGGCGATGCAATAAAGAGAAATACTCGTTCTGTACTGTGTCTTCTGTCCACGATGTGGAGGAGGGTGGGGGAGGTGGCTGCGGATGTCCAGGCCACTCACCAAGCTTAACATTATAATTGGCCGTACCTGCCAAAAAGACTCCGCTTGTTAGTGTGGGGGCAGCTACATTCATAGAGGAGTTGGGTGTAGTGCCCGGCGTTTGAGCATCGGGTCCGCCAGATGATAAAATGTCTAAATCATTTCTATCTAAATCATCCGCCTCCTGTTCCCCGGTGCTATGAAAGACAAAATAACGTACAGGCAGATTTCTTAGCTGCAATACGGACGCTGCTTGCCTCAATAATCCAGGAATTCGTTCTAAAGCTAAAAAACCATGATCACGTAATGAATAGAGTTCTTTTGGCATGCTATGGGCTCGCGCTTCCAATACCTTTAGTATGGCTTCATTGAGGGTGGCGTACGCCTTTTCACGAATCTCTGCTTCGGCTTGGCTATCAAGCATCGCCTTCCCTGTCGTATTGCCACCATGATCGGCATGTCGTTGAGCTATGTATTCTTTTCGTACACTTGCCAACACCTTTCTTGCAAGGCTGTAATAATGTTCCAGGGTACAGACATGTCCGGGACTCATGGAAGATGATGTGGTATCCATAGCAGCAATTGCAGCAGCTTGCTCTGCGATGGCTTCATTCGCATTTTCCGTCCCCAACACAGATTTTCCTGCTCCTGTACTCTGACGCTGCAAGGCTGCTTGTTCTACAGTGATATGTAGTGTTTCCAGAATAAATTTACTGACGGTGTCTGCGGCCCATGATATCAACATAATTGACAGTCGGTTGCTTGTGTTCACAACCCTGACTACCTCCTCAACGTATGCCTCAACACTTTTTTCCACCGCAGCATCCAGTAGACTTCGTGTACACGACGAAACCTTCACTAGATCCGGCTGCTCTGCCCATTGGTACAACGTGGTTACACCCGCCTGCCGCAGCGCTCGCAGATCATAATATGGGGACTCCAACTCCAGACGTGCCACCTGTTTATAGTGTGTGCTTTCAATGAGCCACTCATGCCACTGCTTCCTACCACCAAGAGCCGCAAGCTGTCGTTTAGGCTGCATGGCTGCAAAATCACTGAGAGAAACATTTTCCACCCCATCTGCACTTGGTTCTATAAGAAGTCGCACTACATCTGGTAACATTTCCCCCGCAAGGGAGTCACTCACTTTTAAGATGTCACCGATATGAGTGTCCAACGTCGGTTCTGCAAGAGCAGACATGCGGCACGCCGCTGTGGCACGTAGCGGACCTCCTTGAGCTGCAGAGGTCTGCATCAGTCCAACTGATTCCGCTGGAACCCATGCTGCACGTGCAGCTACCTGGTCGGATGGCTCAAAAGAATTCTCAAGAATTCCATCCAATTCTGAAGGGTCTGCAATAAATGACGGCGCCGCCGCTGTAATGGACACGCTTGGTGGGATTTTCACGGCTGCCGCGACGGTGGAGTTTGCGTAGGGTGGCGCCGTGCTGTCATACGGTGCCATTTTTACAGTTGAATCCTGCGACACGGCATCACGGAGCCAAGGCATCCGCGGCGCATGACTGCCAGGTGGGAGATACGCAAACTGTTGAAAACGCCCAGACTGCTGCGTGTATCGCCTACTGACTTTTACTGCCTGCAGTCCTGCAAATGAGAGCTCTGGCACAGCAATACGGCGCGGCAGCATGCGTGTTCCCTCCCTCTTTCTTTTTCTATCGCTCTATCTTTCTCTTTCCCTCTATGCTTACTTAGCGTGTGTATATGTATGTTTGTGGGTGTATATGTAAACTAGTGCGTATAAAACAAATACACCCACCTGCCTTCGCACCGCCTCCCGGATAAACCCTTTTTTTTTTTTTTTTTTTTCAAATAATATTTTCAATGGCAACGGTGAAGGAAAAGAACAGACAAAAAGGAAGAAAAAAGAGAAAAAGTGAGGAACAGAAGAGACATGTCTTTACAAGAAGAGGGTGTGGGGGTGAAATTACAGAGCCTCTCCCCCATTTTTGCAAATCGCAGGAACAGACAACATGTACGTGACTTTCCGTGCACGGCGTGGCGTTAACGACTGTTTGTTTTGAAGGATTCCTTTTTTTTTTTTTTTTCGACCGACAATTTTGCCTCATCCCCTCTTCTAGAGACATCACACACACGCACAAAAAAAAAAAAAAAAAAAAAAACAAACAAACACGGCCTTCACCTACCCCCTGTTTTTTTATTTGCCTTCAACCACTCCTTTCTTTCTTTCTCTCTCTCTCTCTCTCGATATCTCCTTTACAGAACAAACTTGTATGGCTTTCCGTCCATACCAGGGGAGATCACTTCGGCGTTCTCCCAAATCTCTACCGCCCGCTCCTCGTCTAGGCGGGCATCCTCAATGCGCCCAAGCGCCTCCCGTGCCTCCGCCCGCAGCTGAAAAAGTGTGGCGCACCGTTTTTGATTCACAAATGAAAGCGCCCTTGTGATGTCATCGTCCGCACGTTCATATGATTTCAGCTTGCAGTAAACCATTCCGCGTGCCGCAAGAACGGCGCCAATGGCCTTACGATGCCGCTCCTTTTTTAGATCTGCACCCTCACTGATGAATCCCATGCAGGCTGTCAAAGACTTCAGTGCTCCGGCCGGATCGTCTTCATACACTTGAATTTTGGATCTTGCGTACATTGCCATGACAAGTGCCATGAGTTTATCAAATTTGGCGTGCATGTCGATACCAAACTTCTTCTCAATATGTGCCCGCACCTTTGGGTGCTCCAGCCACTTCTGAAACATGTCAATGTCCCGCATGTAGCGGTTCACAAACTCGTGCGCCTTCTTGTAGTCATGATTCTCCTCAATGATCATGTGGGCACCATGGAGAAGACCCCAATGCACAAAGCCGTTAAACTCTTGTCGTTGCTGCATATTTTCCATTCCCTCACGTTGCGGCTCGAGGAGGTAATCCACCTGATCTTCAACAAGAATTGGGTTCCCAAAGGCCTCCAGACGTTTCTTGTCTTCTTCCAATGCCTTTTGGATGTCAAACATCACCTGTCCATCCACAAAGCCCTCATCATCAATCTCGTCAATGGCGGGATCAAAGCTCGGTGGGGGGACAAAACGGCGTGCCTCATCGAACACCTCGTCTGCCATGTGGAAGTCGGGATTGACAAAAAAGTTGTCCTCCGCGTAGCTCACTTCAAGCGGCCGTGTAGGACTCGGCACTTCTTTTACCTCCGGCACAAACATGCCGTCCAGCTTCCTTTTATTCTTGTCAAACGGGGATGAAAACATACGACCCGACCAGTTTTGGTTCTCTTTTGGCCACCAGCGCTCCATTTCAGACGCGGCTGCGGCACCCACGGGCTCCTCACCGCGTCTCTGCGCATCGGTGGCGCGTTGCTCCGTTCGACGTCGCCGCTCCCCCGCATCCATCTCCTCCTGCCGCCTCTCACCGTACTGCACACCACCCGGCGTTGCCGCCGGAGATGTCGGTGGAGGGCGTGGCGGCGGTGAAGTTCCCGTTACGAGATTACCTCTGCGCCTGCCAGCGTCCCTGGTCCCGCTGATGCTCCTTCCACCACCAGCACCAACAATGCCAATACCACTACCATTGTTGCTGCTGATAAGGCGACGGCTATGAATAATGTTCTCTCCACCGTAAGGGCCGTTGCTCCTCATTTGGCGTCGTGTGAAAAGGCAAAAACAACGTCGCCGTAGCCCGACAACGTGAGACGGTGGTGCCGCCGCGTGTACGATACGCTGGAAGAGTGGCATATAAATCCTCCTACGTGATCTATGCCTCCTGTACCGCAGCGTATATGTGTGTCTCTGTCTGCCAGTAAAAATGTCGCCGCAGTGCACACACCCTAGCCTGGTCCCCAATGGTTACCACACAAAGAGGCCAAAAGAGAGTCAGAGAGAGAGAGAGAGAGAACAGAAAAAAAAAAAAAAATGGTGAAAAAATAAGAGGTGAAGAAGCACACACACACACACAAACAAACAAGGAAAGACAAATGTACACATTTTGCGTGCATTGTTTTATCGGCCTGTTATTACGGTTGACAAATTGGCCACACAATGGCTCTTCCCCTCCCCTCCCACATCTTCTAACAGCAGTTCACTCAACGAAAAAGGATGCAACATTCAACATCTGCGTTGTAAACTAAAAAGAGAAGGTGTCGGCGCCTGCGTGTGTCTGTGCAAGAGAGAGAGGAAAAAAAAAAAAAGGAGGGAAAAGACGCCTTCAAACAGTCAAGAGAACAATCCGTTTCTTCAAGCAGCACATCCCCTTCAATCACGGCCCCATGACTGCTCATGATAGGCTCAGCAAACAATACAAATCACAAGCAAACAATATGTACAAATATTTGATATAAATAAACAGCACACAGTAAAATAACACAAACACACACACACAGAGAGAGAGAAAAAGACAAACAAACAAAAAGAAAAGAACAACCCGGCCAACAAATCAACAGTAACGCAGCATACTAAAAAGCAAAACAAAAAGGCAGCACACTTACACGAACAAATTCACACATACTTAGCAAGAGAAAAACGAGAGAGATGCAGACAAGGAAGAAAGGAAGTAAATAAAACCTGACACAGGCACATGTACATATGCCATTACCAGCATCAGTTCCACTCTTCGCTAAATGTACATCCTTCTTCCTATTCCTCCCACACACTCTCTTTTAGCTCTGTGAGAATCGTTCTCCCTTGTACTGGTGATGCCAACCAATGCCACCTCTCATCAATGGTTCACCACCACCACTGGTATGGTTTTCCTTTCTTTTCTTTCTCCAGTTAAAGAATAAAATGATGTCATGTCATGTTGGCGTTGTATTCATGCCACCCGCAACGCTGTTAATCAGAAAAAACGAACGACAACGCTCCGCTGTCCATCGCTCCCTTGGATCGAGTGCAAGTAACCCCATTATCACCTTCTGAAGAATCATTGTTGATGGAGAAGAGGAAGAATTGGGCGGCGAAACCGCTATAACTGGTTGCTGCGCCGCTTCAATGTAACAGTGTCGTGTATGGTCATCCTCTGAGACACACTTGGGGTTTTTACAGGGCGGGTAGAGCCGCCGCGAGTAAATCAGCTCGTAGAGAGTTGCGCCAAGGCTGTAACAGTCCGTTGCACGACTACACGTTTTATCTTGCAGGGCTCTGCTATCCATGTACTCAAGTGTCCCAAAGACCCCCGTCACTTCATCCATCGCACCCGGTCCAACGATGCGGCAGTTACCGAAGTCACTCAAATAAAACTTGACGGAACCCGCCGTTGGGGTGTTCGCCACACGCATGACACCCGAAGAGGGCGGTGTCGAAAGTGATGACGGGATGCTGGCAGCATTCCCCGGTGTGGCGGGTGGTTCCTGCTGTTGCCGCTGGGAATGATACTGCAGCTGAGACGGACTGTTCTCGTACGCAAACAAAATGTTGCTTGGCTTGAGGTCCAGATGCACAAGCCCAAGTTGATGCATCGCAGAAAGGGCAGAGCTCACACAAAAGGCAACCCCTTTCGTGATACTGTCGTGCCGCTCAATGTTCCCCACATCGCCATCGCACAGCTCCGTGACGAGAAAAATGGTTGCGTCACAATTCAAGGCATCCTCCACGGATATCGATAAGAAACATGGAATGCGCACCTTCTCGTACCGCATGCGTTCCGCCAATTGATCCTCCGTCTCTTTTTCATTTCCCTCCTCTTCCTCACTCAGCTGTGACTGCATAAACGGCTTTTGCTTCCTTTGCCCTTTTCTCGTTGAACGCTTTCGTTGTTTTTTTCGTTTTTTTCGTTCCCGTTCTTCTTCGGCCTCCGCAAGACGTGCCCTCCACTCAACGGCTTCCACAACATCTGGCGGGAGTGCCTCACGCGCCGGCACAAAGAACGCACTGTAGAGTGGGAGAATATACGGCACCTCGTGTTCATTAAGAAACCGCATAATGGCAATTTCCCGCAACACGGAGAAGCCATCATCGATGCTTCCACGTGAATGAAAACTGATGGGGCAGGACTTTACCGCAACAAGATCGCCGTCAACGGTCTGACAACGCCAAACAATGCCAAAGCTGCCCTCTCCAACGTATTCGGCCGTTATGAAGGCTTGCCAGAACTCTCCAGGCTCAAGACAGTGCAACTTTGACACAACGCTTTCCACCGTATCAAGAAAACACTTACGAGTAAATCGCTTTTCAAACAGCGGTCGAACCTTTTCCACAGCGCGCTTTGGCTCCAAGTCTAATTCCTCTTTACCCAGCATGGTGATAGAGGTGGGGGAAGCTCTGGCAGTGGCCGCCGTGGCAAACGTAAAGGAACTGAAGGAAGAATTACACCAATCCGTTGAAACTTGTGGACGTGATGAAAAGAGAAAATCTCGTACGCTACGTGCTGGGCTGCCCTCATTACTGTTAAAGGAAGCAGACAAGGTTGGCTCATTTGTAGGTGGAGAGGAGGGTAAACCCAGGGGTCGGAGCGGTTTAACACCTGTTGCTCGATCCGCCAGTTGCATGGCATTTTTTCCCAACTCACCTAAACTGGTGTTCGTCTTGTTGTTCTGATCCTCCTTTTGACTAAAATTACCGATCTCATCATCATTATCATCATCTATAATGTAAGAACGACTCGTATTGTACGGAAGCGTGGAAAAACTCATGTGCATGGTCGTGCTCATGTCAAGATGTTTGACCAAATTATTGAACTTTTGGTAGGGCTGCTGAGAGACCAAATTCCCTGCAGCCTTGTGGCCATCCGCCTCGCCATCGTTTCCCTCCTCGTCATCCTCTGTAATGTCATCATCGTAAATAAAGCAACCGTTCGGGAGTGGACTACACGAACGTGGTGGCGGTTTGTTTGCCTGAAGTGGTCCCTTGCGTGGACGAAACGTCGGTGGCAACACCCCAGCGATGGGCTCTCGTCGAGGTGGCTGTGGTGTTTGCTGTGGGGCGGTGGTGCCCCTTGCACGTGTTGCATCACCGACAGGGTGTGGGGGCGATGTACACATCTCGGGACGTACAGCGGGTGGTGCAGATAGCGGTGGACATGATATGACTTTGATTTCTTCATCTTCATCGTCATCTTCATCTATACAGATCCACAACGTTGCTGGGGAGACAGCGGGTCGTGTAGCTGCAGCCTTTCTAATCAACGTGGTCGAGGGCCTTTCTTCAGGACTAAGAGCAATGCTGTCCCGATCACTACTGTCTTTATTCTTCTCACCGTCAGAAATGTACGGGATGCATTCAGAGCGCCCTAATGAGTGCCGTGTACCGTTTTTTGTCTGTGTGGAAGACGGGAGTGGGGTGGTATTTGAGTTTCTACACGTCAAGCACTCCGGACTTTTTGCTTCCGCATGCACTGACGTTTTAGCCAACGATGGGGTTGACGCCCCACTCAACGACAGACCCCCCCAACCCCCTTCACATCGTTCCACAGCTGCCTCTGAAGTTGTTGTTGTTGTGATTGCTTGCACGGTGGCTGCAGATGCCTTCGATGGTGACAATAAAAATTCAGACGGCAGAGGCGGCGCTACTTGATACGCCTGCTTTCCCAACTGCTCTGGTGTCACATCCTCGTTCACATCGTCATTATTTTTCTCTGTACGTAATCGTTTCTTTGGGTTTCCCTTATTCTGCCCATCCACAGCGGCAGCATGACTCGCTGCTGCCATGTGAGCAGATGGCCTAACACCATACTGCACGGATGGCACGTTTTTGCCGGCATGTAGTGCTGCAGTCGATGCCACAATTCGTGTCATTTTGGCTCCTGCCACACTCGAGACACCTTCCCTGTTTCCGCCATGTTTTTGATGTGTCTTCTTCTTTGGAGACATTTCTATATTTTTCCTGTCCGCGTCGTGAGAAGCCGCAAGGTCGATACGCAACAATGCGTGATCGTCGTGCTGGTAATAAATAATGAGCGTCACCTCAACTTCTCACCGACACAACAACAGGAAGAATTCCTCCTCACACACACACACCCTCTCTCTCTCTCTGTGTGTGTGTGTGTATGTCTGTAATGTACGCACGTTCAAATTGTGCGTATATATATATATATATATATACGTCTGTATTCCTTCCTTCTCGTTGTTGTTTTCGCTGTAGGAATTTTGCGGCGCAATGCGCTGGCCCTTCCCACCACTTCTCCCTTCTCACCCCTGCTTCGTGTGAGGAGATGTCTGGCGTTAAAGGCTTAGCTTCTGCCTGCAAAAAGGAAGAACAAACAAAAAAAACAAAAAAAAAAAACACACACACAGAGAGAAAAGAACGGCAAGACACATATGTTGAAAGCATTGAATGGGGGAAATAACAACAAACAAAAAAACGAATAAAAAATCAAACGTCTCGGTGCCGTGACGACAATATTTCCGCCCCCCTTTTCCTCTTCTCTCCGTGCTCTTCATGCATCGTCAAGCGTCATCAAAGCCATTCAGCAGCCAGCCGAGTTCGGTAAGACTCAACTCGGCTCGTGCGGTGCCACTAAGGGCCGCCACATGGGCGTTTATATGTGCCGCAAGTTCGTCTCCAGCGCAAAGACGACAGCATTCCTTCCACGGGTATATGCAGCTATACACAATTTCCAAAGGAAGTTCAAACACATGCGGCAAAGAGAGACGCTGCAGGGCCCAAATGGCTTTAACCCACAAAACGCGTGACGCCGTCTCGTTTTTCAGGCACTCGTGTTGAAGCAACAACTCCAACTCGTCTGTCACCGACGTGAAAAAGACTCCGCGATCATCCGTGTGGAAGGAGACATTTGGGATGGCAGTTACTTCCCTACCCAACGCAGGCGATGGACACCATCTAGCCAAACGCCGTTGCACCCGACACCGCATCGCCATCGAGAGGCTCGACTCGTTTGTAAGCAGTGACAGTAACGCGGGGTTCACCCCATCCCCTTGGCTGCCCCGCTGTCGGTGGAGAATGTCACCGATATGATGCTGTGTCACCTCTGTGTAGCCCCCAGTCACGGCATTACTGGTGATGCAGAGTTCAATCGCATCATGCCGTGCGAGAATGGCAGACAAGTTTGTTGAATCTGTGTAAACAAGATGACCCCAACGCTCCGGTGCAAATTTCACCATCTCCGCCAACTCCTCCGGGTCGTCCTTCTCCCCTGCATGCAAGGTGACACCCAGTGACGCGTACGATGGTGATGTGGATATGCCATCGCCGCCACGCCGTGCCTCCGTGAGCGCCGGAAGAAAGTCCAGAAAGTGATTCTTACCGCAGTAGCCGGAGAAGTCCACACCTGTCACCCAACAGGTTCGTCGAATCCGTTCTCCTTGCCGGGTCATGCTCAGATTGCTCGTGCCTTGAAACAATGCAGCTTCTGCCTGCAGAGATGCGTAAAAACGTTTTATTTGCTCGTGCTGGATCTTCTTTGCAAGCGTCACAACTTCCCACGCCGCTTCCGCGTTGTGACCCCGGTTAATAGATAAAATAAGACGAATATGCATACGATGCATTAACCAATCACGGAGCCTTTCCAATAACTTTTCCGCCAGCTCTTGGGTGGCGCCACTGGTTGCCCCGCTTGTCTCTGACTTCGCATTATTATCGTGGGAGCACTCCATTGCTGTAGAGACAAGCGAGGCATACAACTTCTGGAATTGAGACCACCATTTGGCAGGAACGGATGCGTTACGAGGCAACAATTCCCCTGTTTCAAAATCCACTAACCCACCATTCATGAGATGCTCCACAGTGTGGATTACAGTCTCAACGTATGTCTTTTTTGTGATACGCCCCGCCTCGTCACCACATGCGGCAACATGTGGGTTCTCGTAAAGCCCTTCCCGCAAGGAAGTCCGTATCTCAAGGAGAAACAAATTTTCTGCTGCAGAATGTAGTAACAAATCCTGCACAGCCATCCGTGTGAAGGCGGCATTATTCATGATATTGTAAATATTTTCAAACACTCTAAAACAGTATTTCATGCGTTCAGCGGGATCGGTAAATTTCTCCAGAACATTATCCATTTGCCCAATACTTTTACAAAAAAGCTCCCCAGTGTTCGCATGCACTGTATTGGTGGCAATAGAGGTTTGACGCTGCCTTTGTTTCAGATATTCCATATGTAGCAGCAATGGGGCGCTAATACTGCCATTCAGATGGCAATGCAAGTCCAACTTTGGCAGAAAATAAAGATCTGGTGGCTCGCCAGGGTGACGAGTGTAATACTTCGCCCAGGCCTGCTCAAACAACATAAGACTGCTGCAATTCTCATTGTTTTCCAAAAAAGACACCCCATCGGATTGGGCCATTGAAGCCGAGTCCATTTATTACAAGTATATAATTTTATGTGTCCTTTCCTTTGTGAAGACCACACAACGTGTCTTTTTTTTTTTTTTTTCGTAGGCACGTGGCGTCTTTTTGAAGCAGTAGACAAACAAACAAAAAAAAAAAGAATATGTATATAAGTGGGTAGGGATGACGGGGGAGGGGAAAGACACAAAAAAAATATGCATGCATGAAAAGGGTTCTCAACGGCGGTAGCACACATCCCCCAACGAGAAATTCCTCCTGTGGCACGGCGTTCCCGCACCGTCAAGTACACACGGGAAGAACGGGTCCAAATTTCAGACAATTGTTTACAATCATCATCGGTCTTTTCTCCCAAACGAGTAAATAACAACACGCAGGCCGAAGGACAGAGACAGGGAAGAGGGGGAATTGAAGAACACTCAAATACGCAATTAGGAAAACACACAAAAAGGTACACACACACGCACAAACACACAAATCAACGGGAAAGAAAAGTCGTCAAGGCACACAACAGAAAAACACACACACACACACACAACTACAAACACACAAATTTAAAAACAAATAAATATTTGTAAAATCCGCAAAACAACAACAACAACAACAACAACAACACATCTATGGCTTCCTGGATTACTACCTACCCACCCAAAGAACACACCACCCTGCTTTTTCCGCTACAACGACGTTGCGGCATTGGATAAGTTTATTTGTGCGTGTGTGTGGATGCGTTTGTGCACGACTGCCATCTATTACATTTCTCATTGCAGGTTGCATGCGCATACACATACACACACACATAGAGAGAGAGAGAAACAGAGAAAAAGTCAAGTTTGGGCTGCGTTACAACAACAACGTGGTCCATTCTTTATTTCCTTTCCCTCGTTCCCTCTTTCCCTCTTTCCCCTCCCCCCCCGTTCCTTTTCGTAACCCATATCCCCTATT
>NW_001849496.1:79005-100799 GCF_000209065.1 Trypanosoma cruzi
TCTCTTCATTTCTATCTGTCGCTTTCTTTTTTTTTTTCTTTTCGTTTTTCCTTCTTTTTCCCCCCCTCCCTTCTGTTACTCCTTGTATATATGCATATATACATGTGTGTTTGTGTATAATTCCTTCCTTATGCTTCTTTTTCTTTTGGATCATGTTATTTATTGGCCGCCCCCACCGACTATACGAAAGATTTGGTTCGAGATGTACCACTGGCCATTTTCTTGTGCCAGGTGAAAGACGTCGTTGAACTTCAGCGGGTGCCGTTCATCTTTCAGTAGTACCTCGCCATTCACAACAACCAGCACGCCGTTACTGAGTGAAGGGTGACAATCGATGTCTTCTGCCTTGAAAATAGCCTCGTTGAAGCCAAGGTTGGCAAAACGTGCCATGATACTTGCGCCGCCCTGCAGCTGCTCTCCCATCCACGTCATGAGCGAATTGGAACGATACACACCGGCAAGTTGGTCGCGGCTCTTCGAGAAAAACTCGTAGTACTGCCGCGCAAAAGCCACACCAATTTCTTGAAAGGACATCCACTCCTCTTTTTTTTTTATTTTATTTTATTTTTCTTTTTAAATTTTTGTTGTGTTTCCTTTTATTTTTTATTTCCCTCCCTCTTTTTTTTTTATTGTTATTTTTTATTTTTTTATTTTTATCCTTTTAAATTTGTCTCCTCTTCGGGGTCCTTGGAGTGAAGTGAGGTGGGTGGGGTGAAACAGAGACAAAACAGGTGAATAGGCTGAACATGTCACGGGCGTACATCCCCTCCTCCCACCGCCACCAAAAAATGAAAACAACACAACCCCGTCATGGATTCTTCCACACTTCATGCTCCCTCCATGTTTATATGTCATCTCCCTTGACGCTTTTTAAATGTGTTCTTTTTTTTTTTTTTTTCCTTGTGTCTTCCTCTTCACCGATGCACCACGCCCTCCAGGACACACGCACACACTCACACGCACGCAGGCACTATCACTAAAATCAAAGTGTTCATGAGTGTGCAACAGAAATTCATCCATCCATCCATCCTCCTTCTTCCTTTTAGATTCCACAGGCGGCATCACTTCTTTCCTAACCTGTTCTTCGGATCACTGTACTCGGCGATTGAGAACCAGCCTTTGGCCTCCGCCTCCATAAACGCCTCTGGAAAGGCGGCCTGCTCCCAGCGGAGGTAATTCACAACCTGCCGCTGCAGCTGACGCGGGTTTAGTTGAAACGGGTTGAGTTTACGGTCAAATGACATTGCCCTAAAGTCCGTGCCGTGTTTCTTAATAAGACTCACTATTGTGGTGGCTTCTGCCTCGCTTATGGGCCTAGCAATGCGGGACTTTTGCCGCAACGCCTTCTGCTCCGCTATCGTGTCCTCTTCCTCCAGTCGACGGCGTGACTTTGGCCGCACTTGCTTCTTGCGCAGCTCCACGACGGACTTAGGTGCACTCGGATCCGTCGTGAGACCAAGCCGTGTGAAGTTCTGCGCGGCTGTGTTGGAGCCGTCAAAGTACTTTTGTGTGAAGTGATTGTTCGCACCAGCCACGTCAACCCGACGAACGTGGGCAAAGCGCCGTTTGAGGTACTGCTTTTTCCCCACCCGAGTGACGGGGATGTTCTTCTTCACTTTGCCCTTCGGTGTGACACGAAGACGGCCCATTTTTCTCCTCCTACAACAGCAGCAGCGTTTTTGACTGCAAAAGCCAGAATGCACACACACACAGACACACACAGAGTGATGGACGGGTTGCAAAATAAGAAAAGGGAAGGAGCAGAGGCAGTTAGATAAACTCTTGTAGGCACTTAGCTCCAATTAACCGTGTGGCCTGCAGTTACATACGTACACATTTTCGCCAGTTACGCCAGCAGCATTCACAGAAACACACATACACACGTGTAGGAAAAGAGTAAAAAGTGGGAAAAAAAAAATAATTATGGAAGTTGAGGAAAAAAAAGAATGTGCATGTGCGCAAAAAAAAAAAAAAAAAAAAAAAAAAAAAAAGGAGATAAAAAGAGAAAGAAATGGAAAAACAAGCGTTTTAATACGATATGTGAGTTCCTTCTATTAATACATCCCTTCCAAATACTCACAGGTCATGCACCACGCCTCTTTATTTGTTGCTCGTCCTGCCACGTCAATGTTGCCTGAATCTGCTGGCAGATGGCCTGTTGCTCGTTCTCTGCAAGGACGGGTTGTGGCAACGGGTGCGTGGTGAGGAACCAACGCGAGACACGCTCAACAACGTCCATAAAACGAACGCGCGAGATTTGGTTGGAGTCGTACAATGGCTGAATTTCGTTCTTGATGAACTGCAGCACCATCTTCCGGTGCGCCGCGGCAGGAGAAATCTGCATTTGTATGATGGACTGTGGCTGCACCGTGCCGGTGGGCGCAGTGTTGGTGGTGGTGGTGGTGGTGGCGACCGAAGGTAGAGAAGAAAGACGGATGGAATCCGCCGTGAAATTCCCTGCGGGACGGAAGGGGAGTAGTTGAATTTCATTCCCGCTTGACGCCCGATCCTCGTACCCCTGCAGAAGCTGCAGGATTGCCTTGCAGCGGCTCTCACGGTGCAGCATATGGGAGAGGGCCGCGTACAGTCGTTGCGTCTCATGATGGAGAACCTCCGCTGTTGGCAACGGAACAGGGAGCGGCGAGGCATTCACGGTGGCTGACCGAAACGGCTCCACGGCCGCCACGAGAAGATCCTCCTGACGCACCTTCCATTCAATCCATTGATGCTCCAATAATTCCTGCTGACGCTGCGCCACACGACGTGCCAATTCCTCGCTGCTGATCATTTTTGCGATCTCACCACGGAGCCGCAAGCAGGCATCATGACACACCACAACACGATCCTGAATGCGGGACTCGAGATCTTCGTTCCGCAGCGAAGTCGTCTCCTTGTCGCCCTCGTCAATTGTCCATCGTGCCAACTCCTTTGCCAGCGTCACAACTCGGTCAAAGCTCTCCATCTGCCGTTCCTTAGCGGATCTCTGCGGCACATTCGATAGGGTCGAAATCGCCTGCTGCTCACGGTGAATCTGCTCCCGCTGCCACTGCACTTGCGCCGTGAGACGTGCATGCAAAAGTTTCTCCAGTGCCAATTGCGACGCGGTCTCCAGCAAACGTGACTTAAGGGCTCGGCGTGCCAAAAGTCCGTGGGAGCGTCCATGCAGCACGACGTCCCGCATGGAGTTCAACTCCCCCACCAGAAGATTTTGCTGACGTCGCAGGTGAAGGACAGTTGCCCGTGCCTTTTCTACGCCCGCTGTGAGCATCCGTGCAATCTCCTCCTTCTCCGAAAGAGATGTTGTGAGTTCCGCCTCATTTGTGGCAATCTCTGCGTCTAACATGTTCTTCTCCGCCGTGAGGGCCTGTAAGCGACGGCGAAGTTCTTCACATCTTGTTTGAAGTTCGGGTTCATCTCTTGTTGCTTCTGCCAACTCAAACTCCAGCTGCAACGTCTGCTCCGCCCAGGAGAGGCTCCTCCCCCTCTTCTTCTTCCTCCACTTCGTCGTCGTCGTCGTCGTTTCCATGTTCTCCTTCTTTTTATCATCATCATTATCGTCCGCATCTCTACCGTCATCCAAGCCTTTGGCAGACGCCGCCTGCAGCTCCTCGATGTCAATGGTTTTGGAAGCAATCTCGTGCTCGACCTGATATATCTTCTGACGGATAGCCTCCACTTCATCCCGAAGTAGTTTCAGACGTTTCTTTGCAGCCTCACGGCTTGACTCCAACCGTTGCTGCAGCGCCTGTTCCTCCAGTTGCTGCTGATGAACACGAACCCGCAGCTTCCGCAGTTGTTCTTTCAATTGCACGTCAGGGGGCGCCTCGTAACGCTCCGGCACAACATAGCGCAAAGAGGAGACATCCCCCACATCTCTTTTCAACATGGAAAAAGCCGTCTTCACACGATGGACGCGATCCGCCCGCTGCAACTCGGTCTTGGTGGCACGATTTCTCTCCAACTCCGCCCTCTTCTTTGCAATGGCGCGGTGGATGGCCTCCTGTACACTTCTCAGCTCACTCCCATAAAGACTGTATCCAGCCGTCACTCGATGCAGGCGTTTGAGGTCCCAAAACGCCTTCACATGTGGGTCAACGTACTGCGCTACGGCTTTCCGTATTTCTTGTTGTGCCTCCTCCCGCGTCATGGAAACTAATCGACGCAGCACGACAAAGACAAATCCATCCTCTTGCGGCGACGTGAACCAGTGCTCTGCAGCATGCGCAGCATCCACGCGGTACTCATCCCGCAGACGTTCTCGTATCATCCGTTCCATCTCCGAGACATTTGCAGTGGGTCCGCCATTAGTTGCGTGAGACCGCCCTACTGTGTACTTGCGCCCACCCTCGCCGCTTGCACTCCACTCCGAGAATGACGCAGTGAGAGCCCTGTGGAAGGTCCTTTCTCTCTCTTTACGCCGCAACTCTTCAAAGGAGTTTGAAAGGGCATCGCGGACGTAAAGATCAAGAAGCTTCTCCACGAGACGCGTCTTGTGATACGTCAACTGAGCTTGGAGATTCTCCATTTTCACCGCTCTCCGTTCGCCACTCACTGTTCTGCTGCCTTTCACTCGACGCTTCTCGCTAACATCCCTCCTCTGGCGGTTGGAGGTGCGTAATGCCGCAAATGACGATGGGGCTGTTGAAGAGCGCGACTTCTCCCGGCCACCCGTAACAGACGCCATGTGCCGTCCCTGTCGTTTTCCTCTTCCCTTAACCTTATGCACCCCTTCTTTGGATTTGAGAAAAAAAGCACCAAACTGCAGCCACCACACAGCGACAAGCAGGAAGCGATAAGGCATGGCAGAATAGACCGCGGCAGATAAGAACAAAAATACACGCACGCCCACCCACAAAAACACACACACACGCACACAGACACAAATACACAAAACTATACTAAAAGAACAACCGAAATGGCTGCTCGCAGACATCAGTGGACCACAAGAAAGTTTCACACCCCATGCGCACGCCTTTGCTAACATGTGCACAGTGTGGCAACTGGCTGTAAAGACCCGTAATGGGGCGCCTCCCCTAAACCCTCCTTTAAAAATAACACGCTGTAGTTAAGGACCATTCACCACCTACCACCCCCTCCAGTCAATATTTTCTGGTCACTCTCACCACCAATGATGCTTTTGAGGAAAAATTAAGAAAGCACAAAAGGACGGGCGGATGTTCAATGCATGACTCAGAGGAATTGAGCAAGACACCGACATTGCCGCTCCATTCATACAATGTTAACATCCCTTTCCCCACTGGCTGTCATCACAATGATTCCCACCCCTCCCACGATGTCACAGAGAGCAAAAAACTCCCTTTCTTTTCACGGCTACGCAGCCTTAACACCATAAAAAACTATTCTCCATTCTCTTTTTGTATCGCGTCATGTGCACAAATTTTTTTTTTTTTTTTTGCCGTTATCCGCTCAACAAGCTGCAGTGAGGCAAAGCGGCACAAGACATTAAAGAATGAATTACAAAAACAAACTTCTGTCACCGCCTCTGCTGCGTGGAGTCCACGAAGAGAAGCAAACAATACAGTCAAAAAAAAAAAAAAAAAAAAGAACAAATTCAGCAACAACCACACATACAGACAGACAGACAGACACATACAAACAGTCATTACATCATCATCATCATCTTCTTTTTCTTCTTACCAGCGTATTTCCACCTCAATTTTCTTTTCTTTTCTCTCCTCCTAATCAATGTTATCTATAAGCATACAAAAAGAAACAACAACATATTACATCAATAAAGAAAAAAAAAAAAACACACACACACGTATGAGCAGAGATTGCATACCCCAAATCAAACAAATAAACATACAGATACATACATATGTTTAA
The DNA here is from genome assembly GCF_000209065.1 of Trypanosoma cruzi. Lineage (NCBI taxonomy): Eukaryota > Euglenozoa > Kinetoplastea > Trypanosomatida > Trypanosomatidae > Trypanosoma > Trypanosoma cruzi. Next base: position 84,853 of record NW_001849496.1, read on the forward strand.
TGTGTAATGTATATTATGTATATAAACAAATATAAATATATATTTCTCCTTCTCTCTTTCTCTCTCTCTCTCTCTTTGTATATTATATAATATCTTATTATTATTATTATTATTATTATTATTATTATTATTATTATTATTTTTTAGTTCTCTTTTATTAATGTTGAATTGCCGCCAATTCTCTCCATTTTTTTATCTCTATTTTTTGTTTATTTGTTTGTTTTCGTTTTTTTCCCTTTTTGTATTATGCCAAACAGCACTCAATGCTTCCTATCGCTTTCATGATTTAAATTATTTTATTTTATTTTATTTATTTAGTGTTCGCTTTATGCGGTTGCCTTTCGCTCAATATATAAGTACATGCACACAAATGAGGGAGGAAGAAAAGAAAAAAAAAAAAAAAAAAGGGGATAAATAAATAGATATTTGGGGGGATTGGGGGAAAGCTTACATACATGCATGCATACACAAACAACAACAACAACAACAACAAAAAAAAAAAAAAAACAGAAAAAAACAGAAGAAGAAGAAACAGCAACATCAAAGGAAGAAAGGTGCAGACAACCTCCATAATATGACTGGAAAGAGGTGGCAACACACAGACACACACACAGACAAAAGAAGAATAAAAAAAAAAAAAAAAGAAAGGAGGGGACGCGAAATCCCTCTTCTTTTCAGAGATTGTTGTGGTCGGTGTCCTTGTTATTGGATATATTGTGCGGCGTGTCCCGCACGACGAGAGAGCCGTTCACATCGTTGCACTTGTTGTTGTTTCACACAAGTTGCTCCTAAAGCAGGCTCATCACGTCCCACCGCCTGATATAAGCGTGCATTGGGGTGGGGATTTCGGTGGCCTTGTGAATCCCACGAGCTTCGCACGTTGGTGTTGGGTGTATGTGCAATGCTAGACGTGGGAGTAACTGTCCCAATACTACCGCGGTACGTATTGCGTGTCAGGGACGCATCCGCTGCTGCTGCCGCCGCTGCCTCTGCGTGCTGGGATTCCTTTAGTCGAGCTTGACGTCGCTTTACCGCAGGACAAAAGTCCGTGATGGCGGCACCGACCAAAGAATCCACAAAGGCCGGCAGCAAAGAGGACGAGGATTGACTGCCTCCCTCAAAAGCTGCCACGTGACGTTCCACCATTTCATGAAAGCGAGTGGCCGCGTTTGCATGACGATTCAAAGCATAGTTCTCATTGGTTTTATAATCATGACGGTAGCGATAACGGGAGCGTAATTTCTGTTGTTGTTGATGCTCTTTTTGCTGTTGTTGTTTTTGTTCTTGTTTCCTTCTATCCATGCCATTAGTTACCATCACACCTCCCAAAGCTGCCTCCGGAGACAAGTCCGTCGATGCCCTTTTCTCACCGCCACCAGTCCCATATCCATCACCCGTAACCTCCAACTCCCTCCTGTGCTCTACAGGGGTATGCTTCATGTTCACTGAAGCGTGCCAAAAGGTTGCTGATTTTTTTGTCGCTCCAAATTTTTGTGCCCTATTACCACCCGTGGCACCACTGCGCATGGAGGGATCCTCCGTGTGCCGTGCGCTTGTGGCAATTTCTGGTGTTGTGCTATCCACAACCTCCCGACGACGGCGCGACGTAACCCGCCGAGTTTGCAATTTTTTTGTTGATTTGCCTTTTGAATGGACTAAAAGATGATCAAGAGATGTAAATTCGTCTTTTGGATGAAGACCACCACCCAACTCCTCATTACGTTGATCAGATCCCAAAAGACACGATGTGTTCCGTGTATCCCCCAGCCCGACTTCAGTGATTTCTTTGCTTCTGCTGACATCCGCTGTCGACGGCTTGCCATGGGCGCCAAGGTGATCCTGATACCGATAGGCTGCATAGACACGGCTGTCGTACGATCCACGATATGCCGTCATGACATCTCTGGCGCTATCCAGGTTGACGCAATCTCGGTTCATAAAAGGCGGCACCGGGGAACCCGCTTCACGCCGCATGGCAAGATATCCCGTGTCATCATCAACGGTCGGGGTGGAAAATACACGAATCGTCGTGTTCGGATTATTTGGTGTTACTTCACGTGACAAGAGATTCGGTTGGAGGTGCTGACAAAGCAACTGCATCTGTTGCTCTCGCTGCAGCTGCATCTCAAGGGATCGACTAAGTTGATCCTCCGTAAGCGCATCCGCAAAAAGATCCACAGGAGACGTCACACGAGCGGAGGGGTTTGTTGCATACGATGCGGCAATGCGTACGGCATTTTCACTTTCTCCAACCGTATTCCTCGTGGAAATAATGTGCTGTGGCAAATGAACACATGGCGTAGGGGTGTTAACATCCGTTGAACGTTCTCCATGCACGCTAGAAACAGGAAGTGAAGAGACAGAATGATGGACTTGGAGGCTATCATGGACATCTCCACCGTTATTATTGTTTCGCGCTGCAATGTTACTCACACCCTTATTCACAACACTACTGTCGCCTGCCTTTTGAGCAGCTTCGTCTAAGGGAGAAGAAGCTTTGATGTTTTCTTCTTTTGACTGACGGTAACCACGCGCGGTGTTGACAAGTTGGTGGTACCCACTCAGAAGTTCCTTCAGTTCCTGCTCAACCAGACGAAAATCACTAGTGGTGCATGACTCCACTGAGGATGGCGTGGTCGATGATGCGTTCCGATCGGCTCCAGAGAGGGCAAATGATTGTGTCACGGGCTCTCGTGCGGAAGGCGCCGGCACACACATCTCTGCCATTTGTCTCTGCCGTTCTTCCTTTTCTGGGAGTGGGCGGGGCCATCTGTCATTCAACGGAGCCTGAGGCGTCGACGGCCGTCCCGTTGAAGAATTTCTTTCCGTTGTGTAATGACTTGCGTCTCTCATTGTACCGTACCTGTCGACACGGAGCCTCTCTCTCCTCTCCGCCTCCAGCTTCTCCTTTTGGGAACCGTGACGTTGCAACATCGGCTGTCACGCACACACACACACACACACTCTTTCTCTCTTTCTCTCTTTATGTAAATGCGTGCGGTAATAATGACCGGGCAAACGGACCCTCGGAATGTACCGTGCGCTAAAGAGACAGAGAGAAAGAGAGAAAGAGAGAGAGGGAGAGAGGGCCGGTGATTTCCAACGCGATGCTCACTCCTCCTCCTCCTCCTCCTCCTTTCTCTCTCTCTACGACTTACACCTCTATCCGGGTGTATGAATACGGGCACACGTGCTAACAGGCAAAAAAAAAAAAAAAAAAAAAAAAAAAAAAGAAAACGCGGCGAAAAATCGCGTGTTTCCCTCAGCAATCTCTCCTTTATTTTATTTATGTGGTTTTAAATTTTTCTCCTTTCTCCCGTCGCCGCCGCCGCCACCACCACCACAGTCCAACAACCCCTTTTTTTAAAATTTCTCGTTTGCCTTTGAGTTTCCCTCGTTAATCCAATCCCTTCCCCCTCCTCCTTTTTTTTCCCCCTTCAAATCCCTTTTTCCCCAACACCCCCGTATTATTTATTTATTTATTTTATTGTTTATTGCTGATCTCTTTTTCTCTCCCTCTTTTTTTCTCCTTTAATAAAACCTCTCTAATGTATATATATATATATATGTGCGTATCATGGAGACACAATACACAATGAGAAGAAGAAGAGAGAAAAAGAGAAAAAAAAAAAAAAAAGGATAGACACGCACATGTTGAAAATTATCAACGGATATAAATAAATAGGGAGAGAATCCGTTGTTATTGACGGGAAATATTCATATAAGGGAAAAACGACAATTGTTTGTTGGTGGTTGAGTCTACCGCTAAAATACATGCAAATTGAAGGAGAGAGGAGTAAAAAAAAAAAAAAAAAAAAAAAAAGACGTTCCTCCCTTTTCCTTTTCTCCCTCCATAAACAACAACAACAAAAAGCAAGGAATTGTAAATCCCCCTTCAATGCACAAACAAAAAAGAACGTGCACCCATCCATTTGCATATATATATATATGTGTATGTGTATATACATATACGGGTAGATGGATGGGGTGAAGTTGAGATTGGGGAGGCATTTCAGTATGACCGAATAATAAAGACACGGAGCAGATACAAAACATTGGGTATAACAATTGCGACATACAATAAACATGCATAATAGAAATACACATGGCAGATCCCAGTTGCACATTTCAACAGGCACAGGCACAGGCACAGAGTGTTAGACCCTCATTCTCTCTCTCTCTCTCTCTCTCTCTCACGCAGACACACACACGTACTACAGATCATCCCTGTAGGTAGAAAGACTCCGCTCACTTTTATCGTCGTCTTCCTCTTCCTTTTTTTCTTCGATGTATTTAATTCCCGCAGCGGCTGCTTCGGCCACCTTCAACATCCTCACTTTGTGGCGGAACTGTAGGTCCTTACGGTGTTCTGCTTCGCGTGTCTCAATGCGGCGACGGTCGTGCTCTGCCTGCAGGATCGCCGCCCGCCACTCGTCAATCCAAAGCTGCACCATTACCTCCTCCATTTCTTCCCGCTTCCTTGCCTGGCGCTGTGACAAGTAGCGAAGAAGGCGGTACTGCTTCTGCGCCAAGAAGCGCCGCATCGCCGACTGAATGCGAACAATATAGACGATGACATGCGTCCGCAACGCAAGTGCCTCTTCTTCGCGTTGACGACGGCGTGCCAGCCAGCGGCGCACTGCGCGCTGAATGACGGTCGCGGACTTATCGCGCAGAAGTTCGCGACGAACGCAGCGGCGAATGTACAATTTTTCTGCCAACCGGCGACAGCGGCGTCTCTCGGTGAGGAAACAACTCTCGCGGGCGCGTACAAACGCATTTGTAAAGCTCACCATTCGATCCTTCCGCATTTGGATTTGGGCCTCAAGCTGCGCCGCCGCCTCGCGCTGAAGTTGCAGCGCACATCTGAGCTGCGCACGGGTGGTGCCACCGCGACATGCATTTTGAATGGTCACGGCCGCAAAGAAGAACCCCCTTCCAATAGCTGCACGTCGATGTCGCGCCTCACGCTTGGCAATCACCATACGCCCAAAAGTCTGAAGCGTCATTGTGGCGCGGAAGACCCGATATTCATTATCAAGACGCTCCTGATTCATGGCCAGTTGAACTCTTCGCATGTAACGAATCTCGCGTCCAGCGCAAAACCGCCGGTACGCACGTTGTATCATCAACACCGCCCTCACAATGCGATGACAGCGGGTCAGGACGTTGTGTAACATCTGCCGCTTAAGTGCTGCCTTCCAGCCATGCTGTATGACCGCAGCGGCCTCATTCCGTTGAAGTGCTCGCTGCTCTTCCTCACGTTTAAGCCGATGGCACCGCCGCATGTACTCCTGCAGGCATAAACGAACCAAATCTGTGCAATCCTGCAGACGGCGTTGTCGAAGCCGATGATCCTCCACCCGTCGTTGCCGTGTCGCCTGAGCTTCTCGCCTTCCCAGTATTCCCCTAACGATGCGCTGAATTTGTGTCGCTGCATAACTTTGCCGCCGGAAAATTTCTTCTTGACGCCGCTGCTCTTCCACCTCCTGCGTACGTCGCCGCCAATACGCCTTGCGAGGAACAATAATCCTCCACCAACGCCCCACAATTGCGGCCGCCACCGCACGTAGCTTGAGTTCCTCCACACCACGCAAAGCAAGTATTCTACACAATTCTTTCTCCCGACGTCGTCGAAGCAAAAAGACCTTTGCGTAGCGGGCGATGACAAGAGCTTGCTTAAACAAATTTTCTTCCCATGCAATGCGCTCCTCCACGGCCGCGGCATACCGCAACTGAGTCTGCCGCAGCTGACGTCTTTCCAGCACGGAGCTGAAAATTCCTTCAATGCACATCGCGGCAGACTTTTGCCTGCGGTATACCTCTTGGTAAAGCAATTGCTGGCGCCTCCACAATGCCCTGCGGGCACGACTACAACGCCACGCACATTGAATACAACACGCCGCCTTCATTCTTCGCACACGCGTGACATTGAAATAGATGATAAGCTCCGTTTCACAGCGTTCTTTTGCCTCTTCCACAGTCTCCTTTTCTTCTTCTTCCTCCTCTTCCTGCTCCTGGTCTTCTTCGGTTTCATCCTCTTCCTCCTCTTCTTCTTCTTCTTCTTCTTCTTGCTTACCCGCTTCTTCTTCGTCATGGAGGAAAATGGATTTGCCTCTTTGGAGCTTCACGACATCAGTCGGAAAACCGGCAATTGAGCCACCCAAGTCTTCTCTGCCCGCATCGGATTCTATTTTCTCCCTCCCAAAGGGTTGTTTTGATATGTCTGTGCTTTTCTTTTCTCTTCGAGAATCCTCAGACTCGGGTGATGCAACATCGGCATCGTACTTACTGGATTTCCGACGCCCCTCTAAAGGTGTTGTTTCGTCCATGGGGTAGGAATAGGAGGAGAGAACGGATTGGAGTAGGGGGTCGCCAGAAAATGCTTGCTTCTCGCGCGCGCCCTTCTTCCTCTTCATTGCGATCCCCGCATCATCATTTCCTTCTTCATTCTCCTTATGGTCGCCGTATGTATCCACACTAACTTCACCCTCCGCCCCCTCAGACTTCTGCCGACGCTTGTGCTTCCTCCGTCTTTTGGAGAATTTTTCTTCTGCTTCTTTATCCTCTTCTTCATGCAAATTCAGCACATCGTTATCTTCAAAAACGCCGCCGCGACCGCCGCCGAATAAAATTTTCTTCATCTTTCCTTCACGCTGTTTCTTCTCGTCCTGCTGGGTTTTCCCTTCCTGTTCCTTCTTCTTTTTCCGCCGCTTCTTTTCCTTGCTGACGACGGGGGCGTCTTCTTCAAGGTTCCAGTCCTCGGGCAAAAAGGAGCGTTGACGGCGCTGACGCCTCACGATTTTTTTCTCCTCTTCCTTCCGTTTCTTCTCCTTCTCAGCCTCAGCATGCTTGGTGTCAAGAACTGTATCAATAACCGCAATACCACCCAGTCGCAGTGCGTCACTAGGGTGACGGAGCCGGTGGCATTGCAAAAGAGACTGATCCACTTCCCTCAATTTACGCTTCGAATGAAGGAACCCTTGGGTGGATTTTAACTGGAGATCCAATTTTCTGGCACGTACACTGTTCCGTATCATCGTTGAGCGACGCTGGGGATCTGAGACCGTGGAAGCCGAATGCAATGAGAGATTTGCAAAATGGTCTATTGGGTGGGTTCTTTCATTATTTTTAATTCCAATCGGAAGCCTCGGCAGGTAATGGAGGGAGTTCTGTATCGCACCTCTAGTGAAATGAGGTTCATTCATCATACCCGGCGTAGATGAATCTGGCGCTGGAACTTGGGGAAAGACATACGCCGCTGTCCCAAGAGCATCGGTGAATGCAGCATCAACACCACTACCCCTCATGGCCGCCCTCTCGTCTGCTTGAAAAAAGGAACAAGAGTCTCCTGCATGTCGTTGCAACTTCCGGAGAAGTGGGTGGCCGGGCTCTAAAATTTTTACTCCAACCTCACGGGCACGTTCTAAAAACACCCTCGTCTCGTTGAACAGATTCTGTCTTCTCTCTGGATCGTTCTCTGTGGAGGCAATTTGCTCGAGTTGACATCCCAAGTTAAACAATACCACAGGGAGGAGTTGAGTGGCCTCCGTGGCCATTCTTGAGTGATCTTTTCCAGTGTTTTTGCCATGTGCACTAAGAGACGTTAGAATCCGTACCGCCTCACGGTTATGCTTCACAGCCCCTTCGCGCTGTCCCGTACGATCACGCAAAGAGGCAAGCTGCATCTCACTTTTTGCAAACTGCAGAATGTTACACTCTTTTTCCATGGTTTCAAGTTGACGCATGGCCGCCCCATTTTCCGTCGACGTGGAAGTAGCGGCTGCTTCTCTTTGACGCTGCACAATGACAGCGACCAGCCTTGTGAGTTCGTAGGCATGCTTGGCGTGTTCGACAGCCATACGGTTCGTACGCTGTGATGCGGCTTCGACACCCGCACCGCTGACAAGTAGTTTCTGCATCATTACATGGGTCTCTCGAACCAGCAGCAGCATCTGTGCCGCTATGAGAGGTGGCTGCAGCAGCTGGAGTGCATCGGTTTCTCTCCGCTGGGTCGTGTCCCTGGCGTTTGGCCCTTCTGTGCTGTCATGACTCCCGCGATGATGGGCCTCAACGAGACACGCGGCACGTATCTCGCGACCCACCTCTACCGCACGCTGCAGTAATATCATTGCCTGCATACGCAACTCACTCGCCCGCTCCTCTTCTTGTTGCCGTTGTTCCCCCATATCATGTTCTGCGTTCACCACCACACCTTGAGAATTTCGTTTCGTGATGGCGTAATAAGTTCGTATTTTCTCCTTCGCAGCCCGCTGAATTTCATGCACACTCTGCGAAAACACACGCAATGCATCGGGTGGTCTTTCTTGTGGCGGAATTGCCCGCATGGCGTCACACTTCGCCTGCAAAGGATCACCAGCCACGACCGACATCGCATGCACACACACACACACAGAGAGAGAGAGACAGACAGATAGATGGAGTGAGTGAGTGCTTAATGAAACGGGCAAAAGTACGCCGATGGCTCACGGAGTTTAACGAATCCGACACGAACGGCCCCCTCCCTAACCCCTCTTCCTACACACCCGTCTCACTGTGCACCCACCCACACAACCTACCTGGATATATCCTTCAGTATTTAATCCAGCCAACAACAACGACGCAAAGAAAGAAAAGCCAAAACAAAACAAAACAAAAAAATAAATAAAAGAAAAAGGGGAAAGCAGAAGAATACCGGATTGCGATAAAAGACGGGTACACAACTTCACCACTCATCTTCACATCGGCAAACAAACACATACAGAGAGTACAGGACATCATATCCAATTAAATAAATATAAATATAAATATAAATATAAATATATGCGCGTAGATATAGAAGCCGGGTCTGTCCACCGCTGCACACTGACACCGTCGTTGAGCTGCGTATATGAAACATGCTAAAATTACCTTCTCCTTTTTTTCCCTTTCGTCTGTATATGTGTGTATACGTGTGTGTGTATTTGTGTGCCGTGGGGGGTTGTGCGAAGGGAAGACGGTGGGTCTGCCGACCGCGGCCGCACAGACACAAGGAGAGAGGGAAAGAGAGAGAGAAAAAAGGGCTAAAAGGGGGTTAAGGGGGGGGAGAGTCATGCACACACATGTAGACTGCCTAAGAGACAGAAGCAAAGAAAAGAAAAAAAAAAAAAAAGGGGAATGAAGCAAAAACAAAAACTTTAAAGAAGACAAAACCGCACAAAATAATTATACTTTTTTTTTTTTACTTTTATTTTTCTGGTTTGACGAATTCCCGCCCCCCCCCCCTTTTTTTTTTTCTTTCAATTTCCTTTCAACTCGTTGTTTTTCGTTGTTTGTTGTTTTGGTCTCATTTTTTATTTTTTATTTTATTTTTATTTGTGTCATTTCTCCGCCGCTCCCTTCATATTTTTTTCTTGTTTTTGTTTTTTGTGTGCCACCGACCCCCTCCCTCTCCCTCTCCCTTTCCCTTTCCCTCCACTTCCTCCCCTCCTTTTTTGGACCCTTCATTTTGCCGCCCCACACGTCGCAGTGTGCATGTGCCCTCATTTGGCCGCCGCCCCGCCCCGCCCTGCCACGGCTGCTGCAAAGCAAATCACACACACGCACAGAAAGAAAAAAAAACTCGCCGCATGGAAGGCAAAGGGGGAGGGGGACGTCAACAAATAAACAAACAAACAAAAAAAAAAAAGAAAAGAAAAGAAAGAGAGACACAAACACAACAACACAGAAAAATATACAGAGAGAAAAGAAAGAAGGAAAAAAAAAACAAAAGGACATCAAACATCATCGTATCCAACAAATCCATCATCATCATCATCATTCTTACCGTCATCACATACGCACAGAGTAAAATAAGAGGAGGAGGGGGGAAAAGGAAAAAGAAGAGAGAGAGGGAGAGTGAGAGGGTGCGTGCATGCATATGTGGAGGAAAAACGTGAGGAAACAGCGGGCAAACAAACATATAAAAACATGGATCCTCTCGCCCTCATTGCCACACCAAAAAAAAAAAAAAAAAAAAAAGAACAAACAAACAAACAAACCAAACCGAACCAACAACAACAACAACAGTGGTGGAAACAATCGAAGTTTCAGCATCAAAGCCCAGGAGCGAGAACAAGATACACACAAAACAATTGAAATGAGGCCTTCTCCTTCCTTTTTTTTTTCCCCCTCACACCGCCACTTTGCACGATTCTCTTCCTTCTTTCCTCCTTTTAGTTCTCTCCCTCTCTCTCTCTCTCTCTTCTTTTTTTCTTTTTTTTTTTTTCCCTTCTTTTTTTCCTCCCCCCTTCCTTCTAGCAGCACCTACCAGTATTTTCCTTTTTACCAGCAGCCTGCCCGTCGTTACTTGCACCAAGGTTGACGGGTCGCTTTGCGTTTGCTGCGGCATTCAGCGGCGGTCGCCTGCCACCAGCCGCGTCAACAGGCGCCACCACGAGGTCGTAGACGGACTTCGCCAGCCACTCAAAGGCCTTCTCTACATTTGTCTTCTCGAGGGCGGAGGTCTCAAGAAATGACAGGCCGTTTTCACGGGCAAAACGGTCGGCGACTTCCTTCTTCACCACCCGCAGGTGCTCCAGGTCGCACTTGTTGCCAATGAGGAAGATGGAGCAGGTCGCGGGCACAAACACGCGAAGCTCCTGCAGCCACGTTGGAATGGAGTCAAATGACGTTTGGTTTGTGATGTCATAGACGAGCATGGCGCCCTTTGCGCCGTGGTAGATGGAGCGTGAGATGGCGCGGAATCGCTCCTGCCCTGCCGTGTCCCAAATTTGCACCTTCGCATCACGTCCCTCAATTTTAATGCTCTTTGTCATAAACTCCACGCCAATTGTGGCGGGCGTGTCTTGACTGAACTCGTTTGCCGTGTAGCGCGTCATGAGGTTTGACTTGCCGACGCCACTATCGCCGATGATGACAACTTTAAATGTCAAATTTGTGTTTTCCATCTCTTCACAACTTTTTTTTTTCTTTTCTTTTTCTTTTTTCTCTTCTTCTCTTAAAAAAAAAAAAAAAAAAAAAAAAAAAAATGAAATCTATTTCCCGTGTGTTTTTGACGTGTGTGTGTGTGTGTGTATGTGCGGATGGAACGCTGATGGATCAACCGTATGCCTTCACTTAACTTCTGTGCATAGCGAGAGAGAAAGAGAGAGAAAGAGAGAGGAATTCAACCAGAAGGAAGGGATATATAAATAAATATACATAAATATATATATATATTTTAAACAATGCAATGCAGACACATGCACACAAACATACCGAAGTGACGCATTAACAAAACATGTCTCCTCTCCTCTTTCTCTCACTCTCTCTCTCTTTCTTTTTTTTTTGCTTTTGTTTTGTTTGCTCCTACACGTGACTGCTCGGCGTGGCAAATGACGGGGAGGGATTTGACGGTATATATATGTGTGTATATATGAAGCGTGCATGCCGCCTCCTCCGCCCGCATTGCAGGCATTGAGCCTCAAAAAGACATGAATGGGCGGGGTATTCCAGAGATGCAATATAAGCACCGAATAAAAAAAAAAAAAAAAAAAAAAAAGGGAGGTAAACTGAAAGAAAAAGACAAACACACACACACACAGAGAGAGAGAAGTAGAGAAGGAGAGAAGGAGAGAAGGAGAGGAGACAAATTTAATAAAATACGAACGTATAAATTCTAATAAAACATGACTTTCCGCATTCGTTTTGGCGCTTGCTTCTCATATATATATTGATAAATAGATACAGAAAGATATATATTTTTTTCTTCGGTTTCCTTTTTTTTTTTATTATTCGGTTGTTTGTTGGCTCCCTCCCTTCTACTTTCCATAAATTCCTCTTTTTTCTTTTCTTTTGGCTCGCCCTTCTAAATGACGGGTTCCCTCCTCTCCCCTCCGTGCGTGTTTGCTGAGGAGAGAGGGAGAGAGGGAGAGAGAGGGGAGAAAACTACATGCAGACACCCATATGACTTCATCAAAATATTCAAAACTCCATTTTTCTTCTGCTTTTTTTTTTTCTTTTCTTTTTTTTTTTTGTTTGTTTGATTTCATTTGGGGATTTATTTGCGTGCATGTGTTTTTGTTTTTAAATAAATAAATATCTTCTTCTGCGGCCATGCGTGCAATGGACATCCCATGCACCCTCTCCCTCTCCTCTCCTCTCCTCTCCTCTCCTCTCTTTTGCGCATATATATATGTATATATATATACAGACCGGGGAGGAAAATTTCTTCTTCTTTTTTTTTTTTCCACTGTTTTAATTACTAATGCCCATCTCCACAAAGCGTTCACCGTATGTTTTGGACCTCACTCGCGTCAAGAGTACCTTCTGCACATCAAAGAGGGCAAATACCTGCAGAATAAGCATAATCAACGCACTTGCAAATGTCAACTCCTGTTCTACACAATGTTGTACGGGTTCACCGAGTTTTCCAATGACCTCTTTTGTATTGGTTTCGTTGTTGAAGATGACACCCACCGTCCCCATATTCCGCCACTTCGCCACAATATCACTGTAGTTAATTATACCCAATAAATTGCAGTCACTTACAACGGGGCCAGCGAGTCCCATCGAGTGGGCCACAAAGAACATCGAGAGCACCAGCATGACTGAGATGAAGTACAGCAGACGATAGGCCTTACGGGGGACAAAGTGTAGAGAAATATAACAAATGACTGTAATGATGGAGAACAAAATGCCAAGAAAGTAAGCAAATCCAGCATGCTTAAAGTTATGCTCAAGTGTAATCACACGACCCGCACCAATGACGTACAGAAGTGTAAAAATAGCCAACAAGATACCCATGATAACTGAGAGAAACTTCCGCAGGAAGCTACACACCCTGCTCATACAATCAAGCTCCATGATGTCTGTATCGAATATATAAAATATAATATATTTATATATGTATATACGTACTTTATATTTGTGTTTTTTTTTTCTTTTTTCTTTCCTTCCTCTTTTATCCCTTTTTTTAAAAAGAAAAAAGTAAACACAAACACACACACACAGAAAGACTTACAAGACAAACAAAAACATATAAAAAAAAGCCATAAATACAACCTTTTTTTTTTTCTTCTTCTTCTTTTTTGACCCCCTCCCTTTTGCACGAGGTGGTGCACTGCATCCACCGTGTGGGAGTTTACATCCATCAATAACATGCATGCAATGAGGGGAAAGGAGTGTCAGTTGACATCAGGCGTCATTGCAGAAAGAACACAACGGAACAACAGCCGCAGCAAACAACAGAAGAAAAAAAGCAAAAAAAAAAAAAAAACAAAATCACAAGCCCGAGTGAAGTAAATAAGTCTTCCTCTTTACATCAAAGAATCTTACAAAAATAAAAAAAAACTTCCCAAAACAAATTCATGCCTTCTTCTCAATTACTGGAGAGAGAGAGAGAGAGAGAGAGAGGCAATTGGGCGCAATGGGCAAAAGATACAACACACAAATACACACAAATGAACATGTACATGCTCGCAAAAAAAAAAAAAAAAAAAAAAGACATTGTGAAAGAGAGTGACAGGTGTTTTTTTATGCCAATCAACCGATCGGTCGCCTGCACGCTCCTCACCGGCGACAATAAAGAAGACACACAGTCCCCCCCTACAATTGAACTGAACGCCTCTTCTTCAGCGCCACTCCATGCATCCGTCACACACACACCCCATCGCCTGCATGGTGGAAAACAACAACAACAAAAAATCACAAAATAACATCTCCCCGCATTATTACGTCATGGCACATTCCTGTGGGGACGCCAGGGAGTTTCCCTCCACGTGAATCATCCCGCAAATGCAAAGTGCAGCCGCCATGGCCGCTATGACGCCAAGAAAAAGCAAAAGAAGCCGCATTGTTTGCGCCACCTGCTCATTAATGAAACAATCCACAGCACGCTGCTGCAGCACAAGGTGCCGCTTTCGACGATAATGCAGCGTGAGCAGGCGCTGACGGGCTGAAAATACTCGAACACGCTCCAGGAAGGCCTCCCGTCGGCGTGCCTCCCGAGGCGGCGAAGTGGCATGCGGGGGTGAAAATGACACGTCCAACCCCCTGCGCGCCTGCTGCTTCTGCAACTCTCCAAATTTGTTGCTCGGACTAAAATACGGCGACTTCTCCCACCGGCTTTCATTTGCCACGGAAGCGAGGAGAGTCGTCATGGCAATACTGTGAAAGTTTTGCTCCTCTGGAAAACGCATGGGCGAAAAAGATGACATTCTCGCCGTGTTCTTTACTCCGCGCCGCGAAGCTGTAGGAACTTCAAAATAATTTTTCCGGTGTGAATCAAAAACTGTCAAAAAATGGCCCGAATAAACCGCATCGCGAAGAAGGGCCCAGTGCCGCTTCGCACCCGTCTTTCCATCGCTCGTGACATTTCTTCGTGGCTCCTGTAGGAATCGACAGCCGCTGTTCGTAGGGACCCTTGAAATATCCACAAGATCCGAATGCGCCGCAGATTGCACCACTGTGTCGTCGACTGGAGTACGTGTGCAGGCGTCAGCCACACATCCCCTTGTCAAAATCGGCCCGCCGCCAACCGACTTCCTCGTATTCTTCTTATCCCGTACAAAGTACAGGGCGGGGATGAAGATTTCGTTTCCGAGACGGTCGCCGCCGCACCGCTCATACGAGGGCACAGGCCGTGCTTTTCGAAAGTACCCCAAAAGCCAATTTCCCCACCGTCTCCAGAAATGACGATTGGAACGACATGAACTCTGCTTTGCGTCCTTTTCGCGCCACGCCTTTCGTTGACTGTGTTGCCGAAACGTAAGAATTTCCCCAGCAATCACAGCGGCAAAGGGAACCAAGAAGAGACAGGATGTCACAAAGCTCCACAGCGGCACAGGGATGGCAGTGGAGGCCAAGGCAGAGGTTAGGCCCATCGCTGCAACGACAGAAAGCATCACCTGAAGTGCGAGACTTACCACAATCTCCAACGGCTCCGCGTAGGGTCGACAGACAATTAAGACTACTGCAAAACCGGCATGAATCAAAACACAGGCAGCAAACCCCATCCACGGGCTCGCCACACCACTACCTTGTCGCATCAATGTGGATATAATGACCATGAGCGTCTTCTGCGCCAGCACAACAAGTTTGAAGTAACGGAACGCATAGGCATACGGGGCGTAAAGAAATTGTGCCTCATTCCGCGAGGATGATACACGTTCACGATAGAGCACATCTATCTTTTTCGACGTCTTCTTGACACGTGAAGCCGTGAGTGCTGATGCGTTTGTGGCGAACAATGAATCCATCGGCATGGTGGGAGAAGTGTCTGTAACATCGCCATCAAATCTCCTTCCAATCCCTGTTCTTTGTTCTTCCTTGCATGCAAACGGAGTTGATGATGCTGTCACCGAGTCGGCTAATGGGTACCTTTGAAGGGCACGCAGCGCCTGTCGGGCAACCAAACCGTAAAGAAGGAGAAAAAAAACTGCATAGGCAGACGTCGCAAGAACAGCGGAGGCCATTAAAAAACCATCGATACCATTGCACGGCACATTTGGGTCTGAAGAGAGGCAAGAGACGTGCGTGGTCGTCCTCTGCATGCAGGCGGCATACGAGCCAATGGACGATGTATCTTCGTCACTGTAGCTGCTGCCATCGAACACCGTGCATGCCACCGTCTGACAGGGAAACAAGCTGATGGCATTTCTCAGTATCGGGGAGTACATGAATGAGACCGCAAGAAGCACCACATATAAGAACATGTGGTGTAACCAAAGTTTGATCTTAAAGAGACGTTGCCGACCCTTTCGCGTTAATCCCAACAGAAAGGAGGCTACAAACAGGAGTCCCAGAAGGAACAACAGTGCAGCAAGAGGATAACACACATGCCTAATCTGAATTGCCCTCAAAAAATCCATTTTGGGCGCCAGTGCAAATACAAATGCGGAAGCAACGCATAAAATACACATTATGAGTTTTATGAACGTCCACAGCAACGATAAAGAGTGTGTCTCTTTATATCGACTCCAAAACAG
>NW_001849496.1:100899-120579 GCF_000209065.1 Trypanosoma cruzi
ACACGTTCCTCCTCTGTACATGGGGCACATTCAGTTGCCGTAGCCGTTCCAGCACGCGTGCTCGCTCACGTGCTCCCAAGACAATACACAGAACAACACCAATGACAAGAAGCAACACGACAGCCGACGCACTTATGGCCGTCATGACAACCGCCTCATGTACTGATAGGGCGTGAGTTATGGCCAATATCGTTTGACCTTTTTGCCATAACGCATCCGTGTCCCGCAATTTCCCCAACAAAAGTAGTAGAAGCAAAATGCCCGCTATCATCCAAAAAAATGATGCGCACAGCAGGTAGACAAAAGCCGCAAAATGAGGTGGTCCAAGCAGTAACGTTGATAGAAATACTAGTACAAGAGGAGCAAAAATGTTTGTGAGGGCGAACAACAAGCGTACATCAACCGGTACCCATGATGGCAGCTGCAGTCCCAACACACCCTCTTGCGCAGACATACCCCCGGCTTCTTGAGAAGGTTTAGTTTTATTGCTCATATTGTGGTCACCACCGTTTGAGAATACGGCATTCATTACAATATCCACAAGCCAAAAAAGAGAACTGTAAAGTGTAGGAAACATACTCGGGGCAATCAGCACCATAAGGTGCAAGTACTGCATGTAGTTCATTAGTAACTCCAGCACATCGTAAATCATTTCCCTCTGAACTTCAACCTACACATGTATACAGGGAAAGCAGGGAAAAGGAGAAGAGGAAACATAAAAAATACCGGCATAACACCCATCGAAATAACAAGGATACAACCAGCAGAAAATAACACACACGCACGGAAATAAAGAGAGAGAAAGATGGACAAGAGAAAAAAGAGCCTCGTCCACATGCATTCTTTATTCCATGCACGATCCAGCAAATACCCCTACACAAAAATTTTCCTTTTTTTTTTTTTTCTTCCTTCTTCATTTCATCGTCACGGTGTTCGTTGGACTGTAATGTTTGCTCTCCTTTTACCTCTCCTCCTGTCACTCACTCTCTCTCTCTCTCTCTCTCTTCCAGAGATGATGATGGGGGCAGCAGAAAGAAAAAAAAACAAAAACACAAAAGGAAATGGTGGCAGCACCTCTCCCCCACACCCACAACAAAAACAAAAACACAAAAAAAAAAAGGATAAATTAATATTAAAAAGAAAAAACAACAACAAAAAACGAGATAAATGTATGGAAGCAATAAATAAAGCAAAACAACTCAACCGTTCTTTCCTTTTTTTCTTTTTTGTTCTTGCGCACAAAATATATACATGTAATTTTATGCATATGTGCCCCCGGTGTGTGTGTTCACCGCATGCGGAACAGAAACTCCGCTTCCTTCCCTTTTTCTTTTCTTGTAGCGGTCGGCGTAGCGGATATTTCCCATATTTTACACACACACACACACACACGCAGGACTTGGGTAAACGTCACACATGTGTTTACCAGCGTTTCTTCTCCATTTCTGACAACTCCTCGCTGCATCCCAGCAGTTCCACACGATTCTCGGGTGTCACGGTGGGGTGGCAGCCTTTACGAAAGGTCATCCCGCAGAGATCCCGCACCCTGTATCCAGTTACGATTGTACTTTCGTACGCATCGCGCCGGACTCGTTGCTTGACGCGACCATCCTCACACAGCCAATTCTCCACGTCAAGAAGGTAATACGGGTAAGTCGCCGTGAGATTTACAATGGACAGACAACAACAATGCGCTGTAAAGTTTTCCCAACTGCTATATCCCATCATCTCTCGCTCCACGCTGTTGTCGCGCCAGACGCCATCCACAAAATCCTCCTTCATTCCGTAAAGCATTCCAGAGAGGCAGAGGACAAGTGCCACCGTTGTGCACACACTTAGGGCAAGAAAGAACCATTGCATGTACTTCTTTATGGTAACCGCAATGCGAAAATCCACAGCTTGTTGAAGCGCACGAAGTCGATTTTTTTGCTTCTTAAATACATCACAAAGGCGACGACGCAGAACAAAGTGGCGCAGCAGCAGCTGGACGTTATTGGACAACCTTGAATCCATAGAGACGGTATGCCCGACTTCCTCAATTTCCTTAAAACTGGATAATTCCGGGGTTTCCTTTCCTTCTTTTATTTTTTTCTTCTTGTCATCTTCGTGTGCCACCGTGGTAGCAGCCCGGTCGCTCTTCACCGGCATGGAGTTAGACTGGGATTCAGATTTCGGTGGGAAAGAAAAATTTAAGAGTGTCCCTGTCGAGTCTGCAGCCGGGCAAGAGACCTCGGCAAGGAGTTGCTGCATAAATTCATCCCAGTCGCTTACCTCCACTCCCTCCAAGTGTACCTTTGGAAAGACAGGGGCAAACACCGTTGGGCGGCGTTGCCCAGCCCCCGGATTTTGAAGACTCCGCTTGCATAAACGTTCAAGCCTTTCAATTTGTTTCTTTGCACTTGTGGTGCATTCAAAAATCTGTCTCATTGAATTGGATTGATCCGAAATTTCTTTTTCCTCCCTTGGAGTTTCCTTTGTCGGATGATCCACGACTGACACCAATGCTCTTCTCGGGGCGCGTTTAAACGAACTTTTTATGGGTGTATTTTCACTGGGACTGTGCTGCGCCACGTTCTTTTTTCTGGAACTGTGACGCATGCCTTCTTTCTCCGTGCTGCTGGGGGTGTCATTGTCGGCGTTTCCAAAGCGAAAGGACATTGCTTCCATAATCGAGGGAATACTAGCCAGTGACACAGACTCTTTCCTCTTCACAACAAGAGGAGGATATTTCACATTCTTCCGCTCCTTCAGCCGTGCAAAAGTCGTGAGTTCCCCGGCAGCATTTCTATCGGTGGCCAACACGCGGTTGTTCTTCGCACAGTGCCATGGCACGCAGCTTCCTGGGATGTTGTACGTCTGCTGTTGTGTTTCTGAGGGTAATAACCAAAACGGCCGGTCGCGAAGTCCCGTAAACTTCTGAAGACTCCGTCGCTTCTCAAGCACATCTTTATACTTCAGCGAGAAGTCAGAAATGTTGAGGACCTTCTGCCAACGCTTCCACCAGCGGAAAAATGCCCCATTCCGAGAGGTCTTGGCGTATGTACTATTCTTCGCATCGCTAGTTGTGCTGTGTTGTCGTTGTTGTTGTTGTTGTTCTGCAACTGTCAAGTCCCTATCCCTCTTTGTGCATCCACGAACGGTGGTGGCAGCAAACTCCTCCGTCTCCGTCTTCAGCGGCTCCTTCTGCGAAACGGAATTGGACCCGCGTGAAAGTTGTTCGCGGAATGTGGAGAAGAGGGTAAAAAGGCTCCGAATTGTCCCCTCCCCCGTCCATTTCCTCATTCCCTTCACGTGCCGTTGCTTCCTGTGGTCTTCTTCCTCCTCCCCCTCCTCATCCTGGTCCAGGTCCTCTGAGAGAAGCGACATATCCTCAAAGCCGCGGAAGTACGCAGCGGGAAGAAAAAACCGAGAATCATTGAAGTAATCATCCTCAGGGAAATCAACGCCATTATTTGTGCCCATACCTGGATTCTGCTCCTGTACAAAGGGCTCTTCCCGCTCACTTCTATTGTTATCCTGACCGCTCACTTCCACAATGAGATCTCTCATGATTCTCTCTGCCGCGGCTTCAGACGAATCCAGCCCTTGCGCAGAATTTTTTCGCCTGTACAATGATCCATCATTGAGTCCTGGTGCTAAAAACAAGTAGGGGCTATTTCGATGTAACAGTTGCTCGTGTTCCTTTTGCTGCTTCTGGTCGGCAGATGTGTCGGTGCTCATTTCTCGCACTTCTCGGGATAGCGTTTTCGAGAGGATTCTTTCAGAGCTCCTCTTCTTTCCTTTGGGGGATTTATTCCTGCTGAGTGTGTCCATACCGTCCTGCCATTCCCGCTTCTCGGTAGCCGTGTTACTGCCATTAAAAATTTTGATTTCCCTATCCATCCAATGAGCCACGCTATCCCCAACAACATTAAGGCTGGGATTCGCATTCCTGACGTTTTGGGTGGTGGTGGTGGGGGCGCCCCGAGAGCTTTTGTTTTCCACCGCAAAACCATTTTGAAGGCGTCTTTGCAACCGCTCCGCACGTTCACGATCTTTCCGAAAGGTGCGAACAAGACCAATGATAAGCGCTGCCAGAGGCGCAACAAAAACAATGACAGCAAAAAACACAGACACTGCGAATGGAATATTATCCCTTCCAATTCGGTTGCCTACCAACCCAATGGAGGCTACACACACAATTACAAATTGTTGTACGGCCCCATATAAATTTTCCACAGGACGGGCATAAGGGTGCAGCAACGTGGTGTACAAAAAGTATAACATACAAACAAGAAGAATAAGCATTAAGCCTAGCCATGACAAACTTTCTTTAATCCCTTGGCTCATCAAGCAACTAATCGCCACTAAAAGAACCCTTTGAAGAAGAAATGTGAGACGTGCCTTACGGTAGGTGCGTCTGTATGCTTGGTACACTGGAGCGGAGACATTCGCGGACTTTCGGACTTTTTCATAATAAAGTTCCCTCTCGGTAAATTCATCCAGCAGACGCTTTTCAAGCGGGTACTCCTTCTCCAAAATCGTCGTTCCTCGGTGTGCCACCACAACTAAGAAAATCGGATACGCAACAGTGTAAGAGAGAAGAATGACTACCATAGTGGCTTTGTAAAAAACATTTACTTCATTACATGGAACAGATTGATCGTATGCAAGAAGTCTATGAACGTCTAATCTTCCACACAATCTCATCTGCAGGTCAGCTGGACAGTTCTGCGTGTGCATGGAGAAGTCACAGGGGAAGCAGGAATATGCAGACTTTTCCCAGATAGCGGAACCACTAGAACTTCGCATCAAAGTACCCGGAGGTGGCATCCATTCCCCAGCACCGCAATTAACTTCAATACACCGCATAACGTTTATCATGTTCATCAACACTGGAATATAAATGAGAGAAATGGCAATCATCATGATGCCCAGAACAGTACTTGACAGAAGATCGTACATCTTCAACTGAAGTTTTCGTCCCGACTTGAAAATACCGAAAGTGACCCACATGAAAGTAAGAAGGGCAGCAAAAATCAAAATGGAACCAGCCATACGTCCAACGCGACTTACTTGAAAGAAACGAATATCACTTATCGGTAGTAAACCAATAAAGACAATGCCAGCTATAAAACCAACCGCTGCCACAACGGCTTGTGGGAAAATAACAGCTAAGTGACAACGACGCAGATAATGCTTGTTGCCATTTTCATATGCCATCAATGCGGCAAGTGCCCGCCGGTTGACCTCGGACCGCATAACAGCCTTTTCAGCCAACGAAGTCCCCCACCCCTTTTCACACCCTTCATTGGTGGAATTCACCATAATCGCCTCTTCCTCACGAAGACGACGGAGGCGCCAGATGTGAACACCAAAAACTCCAAGTGAAATAAGCAAAACGGTGCACACCGTACCAATACTCACAAGCAGCACTCGAGTTTGATGGGAAATACCCAATTCCGAGTAAACCCACGGATTTGCAAGCAAAACTGCCCCAAGTACCATTGAAAAAAACGCGGCCAGTGTCATCATTATCCATCCAAAGGCCGCTGTAGAGCAAACCGTCAGGATCCCAACAATTGACACCAGTAATGGTGCAATGACTACAATAAATGCAAACTGCAGGCGGTAGTCTAAAGGTAACCACGCAGGTAACATAATTTCCAACGGGTTGCTGTAACGATTTTCTTCACTAAACCTGTCAAGAAATTCAAGACTGAGGTAACGAAGTGTCCGAAAGGGTTCCAAGTAGAAATCAGGAAAGCTATTCGAAGAGATGGAAACAAGAATATACATATACTGTACATAGGCCACTGTCATATCCACCAAATCAAAAAAGGTCATGTCTCCATCAGAAGGAATATATTATATATATAATATATATATATATACGCTTCTTATTGGTAAAATACAGCAATAAAAATAAATAAATAATTATTTATTCCTTTTCTCTCTATATGTCTGCGTCTATGTGTTTGTGTGTGTGTGTTTCGGCGATGCCAAAGAAAAAAAAAAAAAAAAAAGACATAGGAGAAAGACAGGGAGTGAGATAAAGAGGGAAACAACAAAAACAAACAGGACAGAAATGTATACATGTGAAGGTTGGCAATGTATGTGTTTCAAAGGCAATAACATCTCATGAACGCCATGCGTCTCCCCTTTTTGTAAAAAGGCAAATAAATGAATACATGCATTTAAATAAATAAATAAATAAATAAATAAATATATGCATACGGACGGGACAAAGGAAAAGGAAAAAAAGAAAACTTTTCTTTCCCCCCCCCACCCCCTTCCTCCCTGTATTTTGATCGTCTTTCTTTTTTTATAATCTCTTCTCCCTCTTGTATTCTTTTGCGAGCTTCCCACATGGGAAATGTAATACACGTAAACATAGTATACACGCGTGGGAAATGTAATAACAATAATAAAATTACCGTCGATCGTCCTTTACGCCAGTCAACCCGCAAATTTAATTATTCCTTTGTTTTTTTTTTTTTCTCCACCGCATTCTGCCCAACAGTAAATAAAAACTAACAAACAAACAAACAACAACAACAACAAAGTGTCTCTTCTTCTCTTCTGCGTGTGGCCACATCTTTCCGGCTTGCCGAATTCCGAAGGTCGGGGTAAAACCGTAGGGCCAACCGGGCTACTTTGGAGCACTTTTCATCACGCGGTGAAGACCGATGACGGCACCCAACAGACCGGCAATGGCGCCAGGGACGTGCAGCATTTCCTCCAGTGCGGCATCACTCTTCCCTGTTTCATACCCGCCGAGACAGTACATGAAGGCGAGGTACACCTCAGTCATATATCGCAACTGAAGGAGAATGGTGGCGGTCCAGTTTGGATGCACTCGTAGAAGCAGCAGATAATTCAATAACTTCCTCACCATCCACGGGATCAGCAAAATGGCAACTTCCGCCCTTTCAGCCATGGTTGGTTGCGTGGCGGTGCCGAAGGACTTTGGCCGCACCGTCTCGTTCCCGCGGCTGCAGACAATTTCTTCCTTCCCTCGGAATCCACCCAACGGCTTCCCATTTGGATCGCGTTTGCGCCCCGCCTTTTCCTCCTGCTTCGGAAGATCATCCGCTGCATCCGAGTGGGATTCCACAAACAAACAGCCACACGTCAAGCAGGCAGGGGCGATGTGCTCCGGATCTGCCGCCTCAAAGTATGCCGGGGACGAGCACAGAGGGGCACCAAAGTCAAAATCCACCTCAGGGAAGTAGAGGTCCACTTTGCGCCGGGCAATAAGATCACGGTAACGCCACGTGAAATCCGTCTCATCATAATCCTTGCAACGACAATGGTACAGGGCGCTATGCCGTGCGGTCGCGTACTTGTACCATCCCCGGTTCATCAGTCGGATTGTGTTCAGAAATAGGTCAATTGAAGAAACCGCCAACCATAACCAATTTGCACGGCGCTGCAACAAGGGCCGGTTCTTTTCCACACAAGAAACATTCAGGAAACGTTCCGATGAAAGAAGAAGAATATCACGCACGATACGTCGGCCAATGGTGGAAATGGTACGCACACCAAGAAGTAACATGAGGGGTGTGCTAAACTGCAAAAGCCGCTTCCGCCAATGCGCGGGATTCCCCATCTCTGCCGGAATCCCTTGCTCACCTCCTAAAACACAATCCTTGTATCCCTTCACCCCAAGAATACCACTTGACGTCAGGCTAACATCACTATGATTACCATCATCCTGACGTGCTTCGGAGTTTACATTATGGTCGGGGTCCTCAACAGTGGAAAGGAACTTCGTACCGCAAACAGGGCCTCTGGTTCCACTGTACGGGAGGGCGGCATTGTTAGTATTATTATTGTTATTATTGCCGCGAGGAGAGTGCAAGGCATCTCCTAAACGGGGTTCGTACGGCAAGACTTGGTACGAGGCAAAAAAACCACGACAGGGATCTGTCTTGTTCCCGTCGGCAGCAGAATGAGTCGTGTGAAGAAATTTTTCCCCTCGTTTGGGTGAAGAACTTTCCGTTGCCAGTTCGATGGTGTTGTTATCCGTGTTCATACTTGGGGTGTAACTCGGAGCATCCGGGTGGTAACTCCCATCGTCATCGTCACCAGTCGCACAAAGTGGATGGAGAAGTTTTTCAAACGGTCGTCTTGCCTGTTGCCCATGGTGCCGTCGCGTTCCAAGATATGATGTGGCTGCTAAAGTAGAATGCAAAGAAGGAGGGGATAAAAAAGACCCTGCCGTGTCCGGACTACCGTTTTTACTCGTTGCCGGTCTAATATCCAACTGCTCTCGCTGCTGCGGATGATCCCTCTTTGACTCCATCTCAAAAATGCTGTTATAAAACTTTTCCTTCACGTAAAAACGTGTTGTGGTAATATTATCCGCCAGGGTTTGTTTACCGGCTTCTCGCACCATAGGCATCATTGAAAGGGAAGTTGGCGTTTTCATCCATGGAAATTCTGCCCGTGCAGCGTAAAAGTACATATCATCTGTTAACAAACTCTCCACATTTTGCTTTGACACAGCGCCCATGCTGTTTTCCATACCGAGGCTGCCGTCATTCCTACTCCGACTTAGCGCACACCATGTGGAGGAAAGACGCAGGAACTGACCTAGCGAAGACTCGAGACCATTCATCATCTCCCTCCCCATGCTGCCATACTTTAATGCAAGACGACCATATATATCCTCCAAGAAGAAGAGATTTAACACCCATCGGCCCAATTTAAATAAACTGCGTCCATGTCGAATGGTGTTGATATTGCGCCAAAAGCGTTCCGCCCAGTAACCGGCAAATTGCTGTGAATCCGTTGTAAAGAGCATCGGTCGCTTGAGCAGACAAATCATCAACTGCAGTCCGTACTGTAAGCATTTGAAAAGCTTGTCTCTCCCTTCCGATGCTGTAAGGACGTAAAGAAATGTGCTGCGCGGGAGGTCATTTGGGATCAATGCCACAAACCCCTCAGACTCGTCCTGGAAGTATCCCTCCACACGCACCTGTGTGCGACAAATAGAATCCCGTTGACGCATTGAAATCTCCATCTCAGACGTCTCATTATCCCCCTCGCTCTCCCTGCCAAACTTGGCGGGATAAATAACACTCAGGAAAGGATCTCCGGTGGTTTTAGGGGTATTGGGAGCAAAAATGGCCTCCGTCAGCCCATGATCATGAATGGAATCCAGGCTGTGCATGCCGATCTCCTGTGTTGCCGTTGTACGACGGCGTAGTGTGGGCGTCCAAAAATGACCTGTACGCGGAGTGGGGAAGCGGCGAGCACGGAGTGTGGGGATCTCAGTGACTGAACCTCTTTGAGGGGACTTGTTGCCTTCCATCTCCCCATTCGTTGTGGTTGAGACATTGCTTGGCTCCTCCTCCATTTGGCCAAAAAGGGCAAGGCTTCCCACACTTCCGTGCAGGCCTCTGTACCTAACGCGTGAGGGACCCTTCGCGTCGCGCAATCCCCCGCCTTCCCAGTTGTCTTTTGGCTCAAGTTTCCTTCCTCCCTCTCTCCAGCGTTCCGTCTCCAGATCACCGCCTCGTCCTCTTTTTTTTTTTTTTGTTCTTTCTGCGTGTGTGTGTGTTTTGCTTTTTATCTATTATTTATTTTCTCTTCTTCCTACTCCCGTTTTTTTGGGTTCTCTTTCCCACGACGCTCCTCTCCCTATTCTTGCGGCACCCACGCAACTGGATTGCCAAAGGAGCAGGGAAGGCACACACGCACAAAATGAAAAGAAGTAAATGTGCCAAAGTGGCAGTCTTGCAGGGCGACATTCATCCCGCGGCAGTTGCGCACCTTCTCATCCTCACCTCCTCTTCTCTTTCTTGTTAGCTGCCGTAAAGAAGTTGTGTGCGTGCGTGCATGCGGTAAGGCGATGATCGTTAGTAAAATTAAAAAAAAAAATATTACGAAAAACATGCGATTCAAAACGCGTGGCCGCACGGCTTCCTCTCCCCTCACGGAGTTTCCTCCCCCTCCCCCCAGACGTTCCATGAACCCGTTGGCCGCAGCCGTAACGGAAGGGAACAGAGCGGGGTGACGTCACACATTGCACGCACAACAAAATAAACAAACAAACAAACGATGTGTGACGCAAGACGCATTTGTAAACTTTCTCTTAGTTATAAATAGACACCTTACTCTCTTGCGTCCCTCCCTGACTCATATCCAGTTACGATGGAGCCTCTCCGGCCCTCCTCCTTTTTACGCTGTGGAGGCGATGTACTCCGTCGTTGTGGCTGCTTTAACTCGTTTGAGCTGCGGAGCGCTTCCGGGTTCATATGCCGGGAACTTTTCTTCACGCTCTCGCTCGTCGTCTACGCGGGAGTAATGAATCCACGCAAGACCAAAGCGCTCCGTGTCCTGCATGTCCAATGCCATGTTAAATATAAAAAAGAGGGCAACGGGTGTTGCAAACTCAAGGTATGCCGACCCCACATGTGACGTGTATGACTTTACAAAGCGCCAAATGCCCGACCACCGGCTCTCGCGCATTGCAGCACCGCTATCAAGCATCATTGCTGATATATATATATATGTCTCTTTATGTGTGTGTGTGTGTGTGTGTGTATGTAAAGTGGTGTATGCACGTTCTCTCCTTTTAATGTAATGTTACCTTATTGCTGGTTGAGTGGTGATGGTGGGAGAAGGAAGCGGAGAGTGTTTTTTTTTATTGAACCTCTTCCGTAGCCTCTTCTGCTGTTTGCTTCCTTAACTCCGCACACATTCACCCGCATCATCATCAACAGCATCCGCGACAGCACGGCAAATAAATAACAATAAAAAAATAATAATAAATAAATAAATAAAAAGAAAAGGAAAGCCATTCTGCTCATATTTCGTTTTACAGGAGATACCAGTACGCCCATGACAATTAAACAAGTTGGTGCCGCAAGGGGCGTATGATGGGTCAATACATGAGCTCCTCCTTATTCACACCGCATGCATTTTCTTATTTTTGTTCTATTCATTTCTCCATGTATATATTATTTCTGGGCATTTAATCCGATTGTCGCCTCTCCTTTCCCCTCTCCTTTCCCCTATTTGCTCTTCCTCTTCAACGCCATCCCTCCCCGTCCTTTTCTTTTTTCTT
Source organism: Trypanosoma cruzi (assembly GCF_000209065.1). NCBI lineage: Eukaryota > Euglenozoa > Kinetoplastea > Trypanosomatida > Trypanosomatidae > Trypanosoma > Trypanosoma cruzi. Next base: position 111,956 of record NW_001849496.1, read on the forward strand.
TTTTCTTGTTTTGAATATGTCTCTGTGGGTGCCTGTTTGTGGTGCTCATTCGATTTGCACGTTCCATGGCAGTCTCGGTTTGTCATGCAAATTCCCCCCATCGCTCTCCGTCGTCCTCCTCATCATCATCAGTCCTCGGGGTTGTAATTCTCCCGCACGATGCGGTGAATTTGTGACGGGGTGTACTCGGACTCATTCGTTGCGTAAAGTGTGATGAGCTCCGGCGGGACGTACTCCGTTGCGGGGGAGTTTACGGTCAAGGAGCCAATGTTCTCCACATTTTCACCGTACGGGGTGGGCAGCACATCGTAAGGGTGGCCATATGTTTTCCATGGAATTTCCTTCGCGTCTGTTCGTGATATTTTCACAAGGCTCGTACAGAATACATCGCGGGGGTAATACGGTGACATCTTTAACGTTGTTGTGGCTACAAGAACAGGCACCGCAAAGTGTTTTGCGGCAATGCACAGAGGATGTGTGCCGATGGTGGCCAGAAGTCCACCGTTGGCCAACACACTCTCCGCACCAATGAGCACCTTTGTGCATGTCCCCATCACCGCAAAGGCGGAGCTGTCAGGGAGCACCTGCACCTCCGCCCCATTCTCACGCAACTCAACGGCTAATTTCTGCGTCAAATGCAGCGGAAACGGGGCGCCCTCGAGAATGATAACCTTGAACCTCACATGCGCCTCAAGAGCACTCAAAAAATAATGCCTTGTCGTGTTGCTGCATCCAATCGTGATGACAATGTCCGTTGCATGCAGCTGCCTCGAGGCCCGTGCACACAGTTCATCGCACATTCCCTCAACCTCCACCTCAAACACCTCCATGGATTCTAGCAGGCTGTCAAAAAAACCATCGATACACACCGGGAACTCCGCTACCCGCTCATCGTCTCCCACCTCACGTCTGCTGGGCGCCCGCCGCAGCGATTGTTCGCCCGGAATGCCGGTGCCTAAGATATCCGCCGTTTTCGTCTCTTCTGCTTCGTACGTGGCGTCCAACTCAAGAATACTCTCCTGCTCCGTACTGTTCATATTAAACCGCACCGTGAGTGCCTTGTGGAAGCAAGAAGTCCGTTGTCTTCTTTCATCAATACACGCTACACTGACCGGTGAGAATAATACGGACCCACTGCTCGTGCGTGAGCGTTCCAAGGATACCTGGTGCAGTTCCGAGTCTTGCGTCTGTGGCTGCAAGTTGTATGGGCTATCATTATTCTCACTGCCGTCTAATTCATTTATCCGCTGCGCCGCAAGGACTTCCAGCTCCGAAATACTCGCTGCATTTTCCATGGCGGACTTTCGAATAAGTGACAAAACCCTTCGTGTGACATTCATGAGCATCAGCGTGCTAAACTGCGCCCGCAGCACCGTCACACCCACAAAAGAAATAAGCCGCATCAATCGTCGCACTTGTTGCGTCGCTACAATATCCGCTGGACAGTTCGCACGGAGCATTTCATTGCTACTACTGTCCCGTTGCGCTTCATGGTCACGAAATTCGGTGACAACTTGACGCATAATCTTCAGCATGCCACACGCCGCCGCGGAAGAAAGACTCCTTCTGCTCCTGTTACCCTTTTTGCCGCGTCGGATACTACTTACAAGCGTCTCTGTGTTTCTTACAATGGCGTCAAGAAGGGATGCCGGCTCCTCCACACGATTGTCCATCGGCCACTTGAGCATCGTTACCTAACTTCCCCCCTCCCTCCCGCCCCCCCTTTTTTTTTTCTTTTTCCTTTTGCCTCTTTTATTCCAAACGAAAGTTGCGTTACTTCCCTTAAAAAAAAAAAAAAAAAAAAAAGGCGGAAACACACACACAACAAAAGGGGAATACAAAAACAACAACAAACAAACAAACAAACAAACAACCACAAAGACATGCAAGCACACAATAACGACAAAAAAAAAAAAAAAAAAAAAAAGACCGTAGCAACAACATTAACAACAGGAGTATTAAACATCACAATTTACATTTCATAAATAAAAACAACAACAAGAACAAAAAGGAAAACAAAAACAAAAAACAAAAACGGAGCAAAGCGCGCGCAAACAAGTGATATCGTAAACAGTAATAGAGCCATAATCATCGGCGGCGTTTTTCCAGTTGCCTTCGGCGTGCCTCACGCCTTAGCACAACTGTTGCCAATCGTTTAATTTGTTCTCGGGTAAGGGGATCCTCATTGTCAAGCAGCGTCACGCTGCGCTCAGCATCCTTTAATACCTCCTCGTCAGAAGCTGTGCTTGGACAGAAGGAGGCCTTGACATCTGTTGTTTCGCCGGAGGGCAATATACCAAAGCTGCCCATTTCTTGCTCGGAGGCAGCACTATTATCCACGTCATGGGAGCTCTCACGCCACGCGGCGCCTGTCGTCCCTGGAGATGGAAGCGCAATTCGTGTGTTGCTGGGTGGTACCACAACGAGCATTAAGTCCATTTTAACCGGCGCATGATCACGGCTGATTGCCTCGTCGGCTAGCGAGAATATTTTTTGCATAACAATGCGCATGTTTGTGATGTAGTTTTCAGCCGTGGTTAGGGGCACGGAGACTTCAGGGCGATAAGTTGCAACGACGGCAGCGAGCACATCCACACGCCGCGTTAGTTCTGCAAGGAGTTGTTGCAATTCCGCAGTTCCCTGAACCGCCTCCTCACGTTTAACGGTGGCCTCCTCAATACACTTTACAACTTCATCCCGTAAACCCGACGTCACGGGAGGTAGACCGACACCGCAGAGCTTCGCGTGCCTCGTCTCCTCCCTCAGACGCCGCACCACCGCAGAGAGCCGCTCCAGCTTTGCCTTTTCCTCCCGAACCTGATCCTGCAACTGTAGCCGCGCGGCGTACTCAAGCTCAAATTTTGTCATCAGCTCATCAATTGTCGACGACTCGGTGGCCCGCATCATCTTTCGCAGGGATTCCTCGTAGGCCCGCACGCGCTCCTCATCCTCCGGCGTCCCACCGATTGTCTGCAGCCGGTCGTCACCTCCGTCTCCCTGCTGCTGTGGCTCCCGCTGAACCATAGAAATGCGCTCCATCGCACTCACTGAGTGCTGTCTTCGGCGTATTCTCTCTTTATGCAGTGTCTCTGCCTCCTCAATGCGTTGGTGCTCCGTCTCGATGTCATTCTGAAGTTTTACCTCCCGAGTTTCCAGATAATGCGTTTCCTTAAGCGCCCGTTCCACACGTAGACGGCGATCACCGAGGGCCTTGTCTTTCATTCGTCGCCCCTCCTCAAATTCATCCTTAAATTTTTGTAACGCTTCCTTTGCAATTTGATGGTCGGTATTGGCGTTTTTGTACATCAGGACCAGCTTGGCATATTCCCTCCGCCGGGTTTCAATGTCATGCTCCAGGACGGCGACAGAAGACTCGCGGCCCGCCCATTCCTCCCGTAACTCCTCCAACACCTTTTCGTACATGCTTCTAATGCTTCTTACACATTGCTGTTCAGTTAGCATCTTGTCCAGTTGCTTCTCTAATTTCTGAATGCGCAGCACAACGCTGCGATTGCCAGTGACAGCTTCAAGCGGCGGCGTTTTGTCTGCCTCTTCCTTGAGGCGACGCGCCATCTCTTTCTCCCGGAATTTCTCCTCTAGTTTCTCTAGTTGATGCGTCAGGCGGTTGAGACGTCGTAGCTCAATGAATTTACACTGCTCAAGCTGCTCCAACTCCACCGCCGTCACATCACTCGTCCCGGCACGGATAGTGCGCAGGTGTGTGTTCTCGTCATGCATCTTCCGAATAGCACGTCGGTTGGCGGTGCTCCGTTGCTGAAACTCCCGCTCCAGCCGTGCCTGCTGCGTGGCAAGTTCCCGGAGACGCTCGGTGTATGACTCCACTTCGTCTTTTGGAACATCGGAGAAAACGGCACGCCGCACCCCCGCACTTTCCCCACGCTTCTTCTGCCGTTTGTTCTTCGCTTCCGACCTCGGGCCATCCAGTACGCTCTGTGGACGCCTCATTGCCTACCGCCTTCCTTTTCTCCTTCTTTACTTTCAGACCCCGCTACTTGTATATCTATCTATCTATCTATATGTATATTATATGTTCAGTGCAGGCCTGTGCAGACACGTAGGGTGGGGTGGAAGAAGAGGGTTCCAATGCAGACACACACAGAGAGAGAGAGAGAGAGAGGGAGAGGGAGAACGTGAGGTAAAGACAATTACAAAACCACCACCAAAGAAAGAGAACAACAAAAACAACAACAACAACAACAAAAGGTCGTGAAAATAACACACACACACACACACAAACAAAAAGGAGGAGAGATGCTGCATGGTTGACAACAACAGCAGTAGGAAGCCATCAAATGCCAAATTACAATTTGGAAAGAGTGAAAAAGGAATAGAAGAAGCAACAGCAACAGCAACGACGAAAAAACAAACACATGAATGCCAAATGACTGTGGTCCACTGGAGGGAAGGCACAAACACACACTGACATTCATTTTTTGTAATGCCACGCAAAAAACAACAACAAAAAACAACGGGTCTCTCCTCCACTCTTCCTTCTCCCTACACTTCTGCCTTACATCTCTCTCCTCCCCTTCAATCCACGGAGAATAGGAGGTGGGCTGATGCAGCGTTTCACAGACTCAGTTCGTGGTGCCCATGCAACATATCCAAATATCGCATCCATACCGCTGTGAATGATTGGCAGACAGAAAGGAATAGAAGAGAATACTTCTTTTCGTTTCTTTTGTTTTCTGCAACATCCTTCTAAAAGACACCGTAGCTGAGGCTGGGTGTCAGTTGAAGTCCACGGTGCATTTCGGAAATCGTGCCTTCGCCAGGCCAATTTGCTCCTCCGTGATTTGCTCATCCCTGGCCCGCCAAAACGACAGGAAACACGACGGCACACGCTCTGCTGTGGTGAACATGCGTTGGGTCTCACTGACAAGTTCGTCCAAGGATTGCCAGAGGGCCTCCCGGTTCTCACGGGCGACACGTTCAAACACAGCGGAGTACCGCAGGGCAAAAGTCACACACATCGGGCGCACGCGCAAGTCCCCAGAAGGAACGCCACCACACACCCCGTTATTATCACCGCCCTCATCATCACCGGCATCCGCATTGTACGCTGCGAGTCGCTGCAGAAATTCACGCATCCGAACAATATCCTCCAAAGCGTAGGAATTAAAGGAACCAGGCAATCTCCAGCCAAACGACAGTCCAAAGCCCAAACGAGACACAAACGCATGGATCATTGCATGAAGTTTTGTCTCCAAAAATTCGCTAAACGATCGGGGATTCATAGAGATCTTTACCGTGTCATCATGGCCCGCCGCAACAATGTCTGCATTCCACCAAAATAAAAAATTTGTGCTCAGTTTACCATACAGCGTGGAGGACTGGGCAAACAACCGATGCGCCATGGCAGCGGCGTCGGGATCTTTGAAATCCAGTTTCACAACGCCCAATCTCCCTGACCGTAGCCGCACGATACTTGCCAGCTCTTCTAACCAGGCGGCGAGCGTAACGCATTTAGACGCCTCCCCCGCGGGAATTGGGTCATGGTGCAGCAAAGGCTCCATTTTTTCATCGTCCGGCGCCACACGCACATCCGCCTCAAGGCCCACTGGGCATTCCTCTGTGCCACTAGAAAGAAGACTTGCAGCTGCATGCAGTGCGGCCAATGAGTTCACGGCGTGTGCCCAGCTCTGTGGGACGCAATTATTCACCACATTGACAGTGCCAAACATCATCCTTTTCTCTGCTGAACTTAATCCCCTTCTACTTTGGAATTTTTTCTTTTCGTCTGCCCTTCCTGCTGTTGCTGCAATTCATTCAACGCCAAAGGTCCTTCTCATAACAGACGATGGGACGTGAAAACAAACAAATAAATAAAAAAATCAAGAAGGCACAAGATACACACGATGAACAGCAACTAATAACAACTCCAAAAGAATCGCGCAGAGCATTGCGCCTCAGTAAACTCTCTTGCACGCACGCACAAAAGCAACAAGAGCGAGGGAAGGAGATACCCCTCTCTCCTCAGTGCAGTGTAACCTTGGCTTTGCCTGTTGTTTTCGTCTTCGCCCTGTTAAGCACCTGCATGCTGCTCTCTACTCTTTTCCGCATCAATGCATGCATGTACGTTCTACCGGCATGAATGTGATAGGCGAGTGTGCTACGGAAGTTTACAAGCTGGGTGACGGCCTCTATGAGATGTTCTTTGGGCTCCATGTGTCGCCGGAAGAGCTGAAAACTGCACCAAAACACATTCGCATCCGTCAAAGATGACACGGATAGATTCCCTGGAAGAGAAGCAGGAGGCTTACCGTGGTCAAACACGAATGCAGGTGCCGCACTGATCTCCCGCTGTAGTTTTTTCGCATCCATCATGGCCTGCAAAAAGTGCCGTGTGAATACTGCCTCATCCTTGGATGCGGAGCGCAATGCGATGGCGACAATGAAGTTTCCCTTGCTGCTAAACAGCACCATCGCCTCCTCCGTGTGGTAGTGCAAGACAACAGGCTTCAGGGGGGTCTCTGGCTGCGACAGAAACAGCTCGCACTGTCTGGCAAACACAGGGATATAGCTCCATATCCGCAACTGCGCTGCCGACTGCAGCGCCTCATTCCGCACGGTTGCTGCAACACCGGCGGGTATGTGAACTTCCGCCACGAAGGCACCGTCGCTACGGCTGTTCGCGTCATTCATCACAAACTTCCGCGTGGCGGTAGAAAAAAGCGTCGGAAGAACGTCATCAAAGTTGCGATGGGCATTCAATTCTTTAAATGGTGTGGAGTGCCGCAGCGCGATGGTGACGGCGGCAAAATGCGCTTCTCTCTGCGATGTGGGGTGAGTTCCGATTTCCTCTTCCTTCTCGTTGACTCGCGACGCCTTCCACTCGACATGAATGTGATACTCACATCCGTCAAAGTCCCGCACGACCGCGTCAGGGGTTTTGTTCGCTCCCGTCAAGATGCGATCCACGGCAGCCTGAATCGACGGGTGAACCCTCTCCAGCAAATACATGGACGCACACTCAACTGCCACATGTACAGAGGAAAAAAAAAGGGGGAAAAAAAAAAGAAGAATAAAAACAATAATAATAATAATAATAATAATAATAATAATAATAAAGAAAAGAAGTAAAATAAAATAATACAATTTTTCAAAAAATAAAACAAAAAACACAAACAAACAAAAACAAAAAAACACATGTCTACACCACCCTATGGCCCAAATCCACACACCTCATACAGGTATAGATACAAACACGTACAAAAAAATTTCATCACCCAGCAAATTCCCTCACATTGCAGTCCTCGCAAACCAAGAAATAAAAGACAGGCGCCAAATACCCACGCAACGACCGGCAGTCGGGCGATGGCGCAGCAGCAAATAATGGACTCCGTTCCGCCACAATACTCCACACCTGACGGTTATCGCCGTGGGTGGACTCTTTGCCTGCTCTTTTGCAATTTTGCATGTGGGCATCCAGTGTCGCAAAAAAGCGGCGAAGCAGCGCGCGTCCGCTAATGCCAGAGAAGGCCATGGTGCCATCTTGCACCAACACCTCGTTGTGTGGGCATGCCGCGCCATTTGAGCACAGAAAACCATCGGTTTCCCCTCCATGGGCCATATTCGCACCATCCCCTCTCTCCGCACACACCAAAAATCCATCCGCGCACCACGGGCAGCGCAGCAGCGGAGACCCCACCGCAACCGATGACAAAATGCACCCGCCCTCGCCGCGGCTCCGTTTAACTCCCCGTGCCGCGCTCATTGGGCATAAAATTGCTACCAAAATAAATGAGACCTTCGCCCCTGTCTCTCTCTCTCTCTCTGTGTGTGTGTTTACGTTTTCTTCTTCCTCTTCTCCCCGCTCACCTCCACTTACGGGCGGCCAGCGTCGCTCCTGCCACGCCACGGAAACAAACAAACAAACAAACAAAAAAAGAGGAAAGACGGCTGATTTTCACCCATCAGAAGTGCATCGATCCCCGTCAACTCGCATACACACACGGAGAGACAGAAAGACGGAAATAAATCCAGACCAAAAGCAGAATTTGTTCGTCGTCTTCATCCTTAACGCTTACACAACGCTCTCTTTTCCCTCCATGCACCCCATACATTTTCCTTGGCACGAAACTCTCGCACAGAAAAAGAAAAAGAAAAAAAAATATATATATATATATATATATATGTATACCCAGTTTCTTAAATTAAAAAATGCCCTTCCTTTCATTCAATTAATTTCACCCTCCATAAAACAACAACAACAACAAAAATCATAATTTCTCTTTTCCCTTTCTTTCCTCGCCCCTTGTTCAGTTACTTCCCCCCAAATAAAATAATAACAAAAAAAAAAAAAACATGTATCCACGCGTCGCCTTTCTACGTGCATATTTGCTAAAAAAACAACACGACCGTGGTCTTTTTTTGGGGGGGGAGGGGGTTTCCCTCCCCGCGTTTTCCTTCTACCTCTTTCACTCTTACCCCACGGCAACAATGGCCTCCAGGGCGATGTGAATGGCGTTTTTGAGCGCCTGGCCTGACTGCTCCGAGGTCGTAAAAAGATGCTCTGCGCCGGCGCGCTTCGCCACAACAACGCACATCGACCCCGCCTGGTACCCAAGCAGATGGGAGAGAAAGCACACCGCGCTCGTCTC
>NW_001849496.1:120679-145480 GCF_000209065.1 Trypanosoma cruzi
TCGAGAGCTCCTCCCCACTTTGGCACCAAGAGGTGCTCGCGGAAGCGACCAACAGCACGTCCCTGACAGGCGTAAAACCCACTCGCGGTTGCGGTTGCACCAACAACGTACAGCTGCTCCTTTGCTCCAGCCGGCAGATTACCATTGAACGCCTTACACGCAGCCACAATGCCATTCGTTATGGCGGGATGTGCCTTTGTGGCATACACGTCGATGGCACCAAGGCTGGTTTGCTCCTTCACCACACGCTGCACCTCCTGCAGATCCTTAGACTTCTGCATCTGTTCTTTGACCTTGTAGTACAGGCATGTATTGTCCATACCAATGACATGGCGCGTGACGGCGAGGGCTGCGAGCGGCATGTCAGGAAACGGTGAGCCGCAGGTACCGACACGAATCATTTTTACGGACGATGGATCAAACACCTTGACGCCTGGCGGTACATCCGCATCGCCCACACGTGGGCGCCACGCACAGCGCTCAAAGTCATACTCCTTCAGCAGATGGATCTCGTTGATGACAATCTCCACGTTGTCAGTTCCCATCCCCGTACTCAAGACGGAGACGGGCGTGCCCTTGTACGTTCCGGTGGCAATAAATATTTCACGGTTCTCGCTGCGGAACCGTACACTGCCCGCATCAAAGAACGCCGCCACGGTATCCACGCGGCCGGGGTCGCCAACCAAAAGGATGCGATCTGCCAGCTGATCAGATTTGCAGTTCAGATGGTACGTGACCCCATCGGGGGTGACAGGGAGATCCGGGTCCTTCATCAGACCGTGCGTGTGCGTCGCCTTAGACATGAGGGTTGTACAACAAATTTACACTTACTTTCTACAACGACAGACGAACAAACAACAAAAAAGACGCGGCAAATGCACCAAAACAAGGAGCATGTGAGAACGAAGGCGCGTCACACACACAAAAAAAAAAAAAAAAAAAAAAAAAGAAAAAGAAAAAAAGAAAGACGCGCATTTTCCGTATGAACACACAACATGAAAAGAGGAAGAAAAGGGAAAGAGAAGACATGTCCACTCCTGTTCGTCGATAGCACAACTCACACACACACACACACAGAATTAAGTCAACTGTTTATATAATTAAGCAACAACAACAACAACAAAGAAGATGCAGGTTGAAATAGCAAAAGCAGAGTCCGAGCAATGTCTAATGTGCGGCATTGACACAGACTCATGTATCTATTCGAGTGTTTATTAGTTTCAGTTAAATTCATGTCTACTGGCAGTAGGGCACAATCCATCATTAATACATAATATATACATATATACATGCATACACAAATATAATTATATATAAATTTGAATGTCGTGAAAAAGAGAAAAAAACAGAAAAAAAACAGAAAAAAAAAAAGAAAAACGAATGGGACTGGGTTTTTGGTCCCCTTTTCAGAAGGGTACATGATGCAACAAAAGATGGGGAGAACACTAAGAAAGAAAAAAAAACTCAAGAAGGAAATTGCCCCCCCACCCACCCGTTTTCCATTTCCGGCTTCTTTTGTTTAAACATTTTCTCAGCATCCACACAAAAAATTTTTCTCTAAAGGACTCAACAACAACAACAACAAAAACAAAGAAGACACAACAGAAGGGGGAGGAAAGAAACAAACAAAATGACGTCCACATCGAAACAAAAGAAAAAAGAAAAGCAAAAACAAATGAAAAAAAAAAAAAGTATCGTGCAACCAATCCCCCAACACACACACACACACACACACACACACACACACCAGCACCAGCGGCAGCGGTAGCAACGTAAAGGGTAAAACAACAACAACAACAACAAAAAACCGGCCATCATTCGCTGTGATTTTGGCGGTGGTGGCTCTTATCGGCCCACAGCTTCGCGTATTCATACGAAGTGGACGCCAATACGCCGTCTATAAGACACGTTCCGATGTTAAGAGCGAGTCCAACGTAAAATCCCCGCATACCTTGGGTCCGGTAAACATCACGCACTACACCCCACAGTCGGGCTTTTGGCTTCACTTGCAAGTTTGCTCGTACGACCAAGTACGGATTAAATAAGACTGCCGTGCTAGCGCTTGTAACAAGCGATGACACGGAGTTCAGTACAATGTTATCGTCCTTCGCCAGCAACCAGTGTTTCCATGAGGAGAACGATGATGCGGATAAGTTCAAGTTGTCTTGATTATCCACCTCTAAAAATCCATCGGCAGCCTCGTACAACCAGCCTTTGGTGTATCCATACATGGCCCACCACACCGCTGTCCACTGACACCCAACCAACAACGTTGTGCCGTAGCCTGCAAAAACAGTGCGCATTCCGTTCTCACGGTACATTAACACAATTGTACGGAAAATACCACTTGTCTTATATGTGCCGCCAACCATCATCTTATTTGCCGTCATCTGCCGCAATGCGACAATACTAAGTGGAAGATGTATCAATCGACAGACGGCGTCGGATACGTATCCCGACACCGCATCCCGTGTTGCTTCAGACTTCATAGGAAGTCGTTCTCGACTGTATTCAAAGAGCCAAAGATAAAGCGCCTCGCTGAGGGCACAGCCTAATGTTAGAGCAAACATTCCTTGCATCAGGCCACGCATCCCTCCTTCGGCGCCGTACACATGTCGCACAATTTGCATTGTCGTCATAGATCCAGCGATGGGGCATGTTTGTTGACGAGCCAAGGCAAGATTAAGAGGTTGCTGTAGTGCTGTCCGTATCCAACAGAAAACTGCAGCGTATAGGAGAAACTGCAAGCTATTCAAGTCCGAGTAACTCCTGTTAACGCTATTCGTGTGCTCGTGTGGTCCAATCTCCGTGGCGTGTAGAGTCACTGCATGAAGTGAAGTGTTGGAAACGTTGTAATTCTCTATGGGAACCTCATTTTGCGTAATAAGACCAGGACCGTACATCGCCAATCTTATCAACAGAGGGAAAACAAAATAAACAACAACAACAACAAATTACCTTTTCTAACAAAACTAAAAAAAAAAGAGAAAAAAAAAAAAAAAAAAAACACTACAAAGAGCAAACAGACAAAAAATGCCTGCTACTCACAAGAATTACTGATATCTACTAAAGTTTCTTTCTTTCCTTCTATATATAATATATTATATTTTCTATTCCTGTTTAATTTCCTTGTGTTGTATTTCCCCCACACCAACCCCCTTTTCCTCTGGCAGAGTCACTGGATTTACCTACGCGAGTTGCACACGGCTAAAAGAAGAAGAAAACGATATAAGAGAAGGTGGGAAGATTAACATTACATGTGCCATGCAATCAACTCCCTTCTGCTTACAAGCATATACACGTATACGTCCTATATATATATATATATATATATACGGCATCGGATTTAATTAAATGTATGTAGGTACTGACTCTCATTCCTTTCCTTCTTTGTAACCTTGCAAGCGGAGATGATCATCAAATTTCCCTCCTTCCTTCTTCATTTATTTTACACGTTAATACTTTGTGTGTGCAGTTTTTTTTTTCTTTTCTTTTTCTCTTTTTGTCACAGTCGCGTTCGCCATTTCTGATCCCGGCAGCTGCTCCCCACCACCACCACCACCACCACCACCTTCTTTTTGTGCCTCACTCACTTGTAGAGGTCCCCAAACGGCGCCTCTTCTTGGCAGTGGCAACTGTCCTCTTTTTTTTGTTTCCTGCTTGAGATGCCGCCGGGGCGGAGGATGGGGAGGCAACTGCGGTGCCATCGCCCCTAACAGACTTTTTCATTCTTCTCTGCCCAGTCGCAGTGGCGGCGGCTGTCCCTGAAGACAACAAAGATGACGACACAACTGTTAATTCCACGTTATTTTTTTTATCTGTGGCGTTCTTATCGTTTCTATGGGCCTTCCTCGCCCTTTTCTTTTTCCGGATGATCAGATGGCTAGGAATTTTCTTCAGTTGCTCTTCAAACCCGTGGTACGCGTAGTCAATACCAAGGCGCTTCAAGTGCTCATTGTTCGCCTTCTCCACGTTGGTGTATTTAATGAGTGCTGCAATGGGGTTCTTCTTGCGTATATCATGATGGTGGAGAGGTGCACCTCGTGTCTTGTACGCGTACGCAAGCTGTCGTCGCTGGGCAATCTTCTCCTTTGACGGCATCGCACGGTGTAAAGTGACGACATTCGCTTGAACAGCACGGCCGCCAAGTGACATGCCGTGACATTCCTCCACCACCGTCGGGAGCACTGCTGGGGAATCAAACTGGACGTACGCAATACCCTTCGATTGATGTGTTCTTCGGCTCCGTACACAGAAGCAGTTCAGCACCTTTGCGCCAAACTGCGAGAGGAACTTGAAGAGCTGTGGCTCCTGAAACTCCGGCGGAAGAAAACGAAGACGCAGCGCCTCGTAAGACAACCGCGTCCCTTCACGCTTTGACTTCTCAAATGGATTTTCCCACTCCTCCTCCTGACTTGCCTCACTTTCGTTCTCGCTGTCGGCAAGCTCGCTTAAATTCTCCTCGTTGTCACTATCAGGATCCACAGACTGCACATCCGACTCCTCTTCCTCGTCGTCATGGACATCATGAGCAGCGGTGTCGTCGTCGTCGTCTTCATCCCCCTCCCCGTCTTCCTCCTCACGGGGACGTTTTCTGGCTTCGATGATGCCGCCCACGATGGCACGCTTCGCTGCCGCAGCGGAATTCTTTGTGTTTTTCACGGCTTTGGATTCACCGGATGATTTCTTCTTCGTGACGTCTGCTGCTTCAAAACTTACACGACGATGCGGCGTTTTACCCGCCGTGCGCACAGTAACCGTCTCGACAGCCGTCCTCGCCGCATTCGCTGCAGCCTCCGAGAAGGCCTTCCTCGTCGAGTTCTTGCTTTTAATTCCCATCGACAAACCGGCGGGGCGCTCAGTTCTCCGTCAGACTCAAAAAACAAACAAACAAACAAAAAAGAAACGTCATGACATCAAGTGGGAAGAAACAGAAATAAAAAGGGACTTCACAACAATGTTAAGTGGGAGTTAAGTGAATGGGGGGAGAAGACCAACTGAAGCAACAACGACAAAAAAAAAACATTTATGCATGACTTTCAGTTTTTACTGCAACTTCGGCCTCTAAAAGTTTTGTTCTGTCTTTTTTTTTTTTTCCGTTATTTCTCCTCGTCGCCATTGATTACATCTATCGGTAAAACCGAGACAATTCAACATCTGACACCACGGTAAAGAGGGGGAAGGGTGGGGGGGCGTGGGAAAAAAAAAAAAAAAAAGGAAGAGCGAAAAGGCACGAAGAGCCAGCAGTATTCGTGTATTCGGGTTTTCGCGCTTTTCATTTGGCTACGCTTTACTCACTCCTGCCTTAATTACGAGAGGGCGCAGCGGGGACACGGTTCAGCTGCTGCTGCTGCTGTTTTTGCTGTTCCTTTGGTGTCATTGCGCCAAATGAATTGTGGTACCACTCCATCGCCAGCAGCATCCGCTCGGAAGAGGTGACTGGACTTGAGACTAAAGGCCTCGGCGGCGGTGCGCCGTCGTTTTTGAGTTCCGTGTGCCACCGCAAAACGATCTGCTGCGCCATTCCCGCCATTTGTGCAATGGCGTTTGTAGCATTGTCGGTAAGAGCCCCCTTTTGCGTGCAGAGCATCTCCGCCGCGGCGGACAAAACGGCTATGTCACGGTACATCTGTCGCATGACGGCATTCCACCGCTTCGTCGCGGCCGTCTCGTTGAGAGATGCGGGCCTCTTTGGGAACCCGCAACCGCTCCTGCTGGCGACAATGAGTTTGTACATCCACGTCACGCGTTGTGCAACATCCACCGGCACCATACGCTCCCGCAGCATCAAGTTCGCCTTCGTCATGATCTGCCGCGATGTCATCGCCATTCCATCGGGGCTGTTAGCCCCCCGATGGCCCATGGGAAAAGAGGCGGCCGTTTCACGCGTCGGAGTTGATTTTGGGCCGCCCGATTCCAGTGGAAACACCGTCAGAATCGCCTCAGCTAGCGCCAATGGATAACAGTCAATTAATGATCCGTCAACAAGCAATGGACCAAGCAGTGGGCAGCTTACGCCCCCTGACGACATCTGCCCATTATATTCTCCCCCGGCACTCACTCTTCCGTCCGCAGACGATGGTGGTTTGATAAATCTTGCCACAAGCTCAGGTGGGGCAGTTTGAAAGACGGAAAAAATGGCTACTGCCAATTTCTCCGGGTTAAATAATCGTCGCATATCCTCCACATCAGGAATGTCATGAAGACACAATGCCAGTTGTTCCGCGATGTATGTCCTTACTTTCAACCGCCCTGGTGTCACCAATACATCATAGAGATTTTGCATAATAGCCGATAGATAAGGTCCCGCATATGCGCTCACCTCCTCGTCATACACCTCTCTAACTTCTGTTTCACGTTTCTCTTCTCCAAAAGGATTGCAAAGACGTTTCATGGCTGTTCGCATCCACGCCGCACAGACACACTTAAACAGCGGTGAAGCAAGTTTCATGCATGCACTTAGAAACGGCAAAATATCCATAAACAAAGATACAGTAGAGCAACCTGCAAATGCAAGTGCCTCTGCAAGATAAACCCCCACAAGTCGCACCGTTGAAGATTCATGAGTGAGGGCAGACACACAATTGTGCCCAATAATTTCAAAGGCAGCTAATAGAAGTGGATCATGAGCCGTTGTTGTTGTTGTCGTTGTCGTCGTGGCCGTGCTACAAGAATATCGTTTGTTTCGCAACGAACCGCAACGCTCATTACGTGATAATCGTAAAAGAACCGCACGCAGAAAAAGATAATAACTGCGTTTTGCCTCGAAGGTGTTGGACACTGTAATAAAATTGTCGGTTGCTAGGAGCATGTCCGGTAGCAGTCGGGCGGCGGCCTTTCGATCGGAGGGTAAGGCGGCACAAAGCAGTGAGGCGTATTCATCGGCAGTGACGCGGTCAAGTGCACGCATTGCCTCCGCGGAATGGGGCAAAATGTCATCGTAATACATCGACACAGCAAGAAATTTATCAACATCGGAAATACTTGAGAGCAGAGATGCGAGAAACACAAACCGCTTAGACCCTGAATTTCCTCGCGGGGATGCCATTTTCTTCCACAATTTCGGTGTGGTGGAACCATTATCCACCTGCAGTTGATGTCGCTGTTGATTAATTGTTTCTTCTGGAAGTGGTCGTTGCAGGAAGAGGGCGGCGATGTCGGCCATAAAGCCACCGTGACGTAAGATGCGATCTGCCAAATCACTGACACTCCCAAGCAAAGTACTCCACAGGCGACAATGCAGCAATGCCCCCAAGTTGTTCTCTTCAAATAGGAAGTAATTCGTAAAGGCGGTGGGTTCATCGCGTACACATATCCACCCCTGTCCAGCCGCCTGCTTCCGTACAATTGACTCGATGGTCTCCAACGCCGTAGCATCACACGTGCCAGACTGCATTTCATCAGATTGTTGTTGTTGTTGTTGTTGTTGTTTTTGCTGCTGCCGCTGCTGCCGTTTCTTTTCGTCCCGTGTTGCGTTTTGCCCACTGCCTTGGGGTACGGCACGGACCACTGTCTGTTGCACTTCCGCGGGGCGCAACGACACAAAAAACTCCATCTTTTGTTCCCCACGCTGCTTTTTCTTTTCACCGTCGCTGTCGCTGCCGCCTTTTTCTTCCTTCTCCTCCTCTGCGTCATCGGCATTCTTGTCATCGCTCATTTGTTCGCCGGCGATGGCATGGATGACATAATTCTTCGCCACTGGGACGGAAGAGATGCTCTCGGACTTCGCCAGCGCCATCAAATTCGATGACCGAAGCTCCCTCACACGTGACGTTGTCCTTTTAGGTGTGTCCGCGGATGGGGTGACAAAATCCACGCTGATTTTTCTTGATGGCGCAGGCGGCACAGATTGCGGCAGGAACGTTCGTGGTTGTGACACCTCCGCTGCCGTCAGTGGTGCCGCCTCGACAATCATCCGCCCGGTGAGGTGTTCGTACAGCTGCCGAAGGAAGGAATTGGCGTACTCCTCGCGGCATGCAATCATCCCATTGATCATGCGCTCACTCAGTGGGCAGTTGTTCAGCGCAAACTGTTTTTGCAGCAGCTCCCAATTGCTGCGCTTCTGAGCGGCGCTCATCCTGTCCTCGTAGGAGTGCATACTGACGCTGCTCCAGTAACGAGAGCAGATAGCTGCCACAAGAAAGCCATTGGAGAAGTCTCGCTTTGGGTGTCGCACAACACGGGGGAGTTGCAGAGTTCGTAGCCACACCAACACCTCACGCGGTAACCCCTCACGCTGTATTGATGACTCCAAATCCATCGATGACTTCAATCCTCCTCTTCCCCCTTTTCTTCTTTTCCCTCACGCGCACAAACCCCTCGTTCTTTTTTTTTCTTTTTTTTCTGTGCGTGTGTTCTTACGGGGCTCCCTTGACGGTTGTGTGTATGTCGAATGTGTAGCGGCCGCACCGACAATAAAAAAAAGGAATAAAAGACATGTTGCAAATAAACACGGATTCGATCCTTCCTCCTCAGCGTCAAAGTGAGAACAAAGGCGGGTAGCATTCATTATGACAGTAACAGCTATAAACACCTCCCCCCACACACGCCTGCAATGTGGAGAAAAACAGCATGAACAACTAAAACGATGCGTCCTTCCGGCTACTGCCCAAACAAGATATACCGCACGGTTTCCCAGCAACGCTTTGGCGCCCGTGCGAGCCGCTCCCGATGATACCTCCATATGAGAAGTGGAAGGGAATGTCGTCGCCGAGTCCATGACGCAGTCTGTTGTTGCATCCTCCGCATTTCCTCAAAGTGTTCAACAGTAAAGCCGTGCGATCCCTCTGATGACTTCAGCTCCGACTTCAAACGCTCCGCACGGGCAAATTCCTCACGTTCCATCGCCCGAATTCGCTTCAAAAAATCAAAAAGCGAGGTCGCATGCTCGTGCAACTGGCGTTCCTGTTCCTGTCGCGATGACTTTGTGCGACCGCGTTGCCAAGGAAGCGTCCATCCTGATGTGCTCAGTGCTACGCCAGGGGCAACAAATGACGCCGCCTCCATATGCATGTCGTCTTGGCCATTACGACTACTCCTGCCATTATGACCGTTGTGTTGAGTTGAACTCAATGCGACCCTTCGGTGTCGTCCGTCATCCAACAGCCGTTGCAGGGTTTTGTACGCCTCCGTCACGCTTGCCATGCGGTCTGCTGACGCCCCTGGGCCGCCCTGATCCGGGTGATGCTTCTGGACCAGCTCAACGTAGCGCCTCTTCAGCATCCGCTTCTCTACAGGCGGTGCAGCAAACCCCATGATCCGGCACGCCTGGCTGATGCCAAGAGACATCAGACAACGGGAGCTGGTGAGCATCTATTCCCTCTCACAATAACCCTACAATTTCCACGCGGTGCCCGACCCGACCGTCCAAACCAAACCAAAAAAAAAAAAAAAAGGGGAAAAGAAAAAAAAAAAAAACGTTGTTGGGACCTTTTTTTTCTTTCCAAACGATCTTTTTTTTTTTTTTCTTATGCGTTTGTCAATTTGTGTCCACCCATGTATTCTCTCAATTGCATCATCTTGTTGTTTATCCGTCTCTCTCTCTCTCTCTTTGGCTCTTCTTCCTTCCTTCGTCGCTTGAGACAGCAGTCAAGACACACGCATATATACATATGTGTGTGTGGATACAAAAAATACAAATGTATACTTGGAGGGAGGAGTAAAGTCTTACATGACCGCAAAGAGAACATCCACACCAAGCAATTGATACATCCGCCATATGACGCCATCGGCACGGCTTATCCACGCAAATGCCTCTTCATTGCCCGCCGCCCCTTCTCCAGCACTTTTCTCACGTGGCGTGGCGTCCAATTCCAGTAGCAGCTCTATAAATCGCTGAAGCAAATGCCCCGCACGCGCGGGTTCTCCGCAAAGAATATGCACGATGCCCACTTTCTTTCTTCGTCGTTGTTCCTCTGGCTGTTCGTCCCATCCGACGGAATGAGCACTTCCCTTGCGTGCCCGTTCCTCCTCGTCCTCAAGCATACGCACCGCCTGGTAGTAATTCAGCAAGTAGTTAAAGCTCGCAACATCGGCAGTGGCAATAAAGTCAAAGTAGCGCGCCCCAGAGCGTGCGAGGAAGACCTCCGACTGAACAAACCCACAGCTGAAGCATGGGTATGGGATAATGCGATCCTTCACTTCGGCAACAGGCCCACTCCACTCCGTGTCCACGGCTAAACTCGCACGAAAGTTTTCGTCCCCACGAAGAAGTGCCTCCGCAGCGAGCAGAATCTTATCATCCGTGCTTCTGCCTGAGGACGGCTCCGCTGCCGCTAATTGCACCATTCGTGTTGCGTTGAGACTTGACGGAAGCGCATCCCGTTGCCGCTTGGCATCAGTCGTGCTTGCGCTGAGCAACAAGTGGTTGCGCAACTGCCCACAACGAAGTGTGAGGTGAGCAAACAAAGTCGCGGCGGTGACTGTGCTCGTCGGATCACCCCCGTCTACAATGTGCATGTGGTAACGAAAGTCCCTCATTGCTGGCAAAGGATCCTGCAGCAAGCCTGCTTCCTTCCTTCCGTCAGTCAGTCAGCCGTGCAGCGGGGAAGGTGGTCGCCAGGACGTGATGAAACGACCCGGAGAAAAAAAAAAGCAAAAAAAAACAACAATGGAGGGGAGGGAGTGAAAAAGAAAACACTAAACAAAACTATTAATTTAAAAATTGGTTATTCCTTGCTGAGCTCACAGAAAAAAAAAAAAAAAGGAATATGTCATACGCCTGCGTAGGCACCCGCAACTTCAACCCTACCCCACCGACACATAAACACACACAAAGAAAAAAAAAGTGAAAGCCTTCTTCATTGCAAGAAAAATTAAAGGATACACAAACAGAGATGTTCACGCCATCAGTGGAGATAAACACAAGTACACACTATTGGCCAGAGGTGTTTGCAGGTCGCGACGGCCCAGATTGACGTGAAGGCAGCGACACAACGAGCGGAACGAACTGTCCACTGCCAACACCGGGAGAGAGCAACGACGGGTTCCTTGAGCGGGCCGTTGCTGAAGGCACAACCTCATCATGATCACCATCATCATCTTTTTGTTGTTGTTGTTTTTCTTCTTGTTTCCGCTGAAGGTTTCCCACATGAAGATGTGACTGTTCCAGACGTACTTCCTCTTGTTGACGCTGTAAGCCTTTTGGTGTAATCGTTACTTCCGCCGCATTACTGTGGGGCTGCACCGGAGTCATTGTCGTTCCATGTTGATTTTCCTGTTTCGATAATTGAGACATCTTCTTATGCCTCAATGATGCAACCTTTGAATCAGGCGATTTGTTCAATTGAACATGTAGTGGAGCAGGGCTCTTGTCATTCTTGGAGTTGCTTGATTTTGGATGCAACACCTCCACGAGGTTTCGTTGCGGGGATGATAATGACGCGGATGATGAAACGAGAGTAGTAGTAGCAGCAGTAGCAGGAGGAGGAGTCTCTTTTATTGTACCAGGCATCTCTTCATCGCGCAACAAAGCCGTTTTTGCCGCCTCCAACTTTTCATTCATGATTTGAAGTGATCGCTGCACCGCTGCCTTCTCTTTCTGTGCCTCTAATAACTCCGCGTGGAGTGTTGCAAGTTCCTCACGCATGGCAGCTTCTATACCCCGCTGCGTTCCAAGTTCCTTGGCACATTCCTTGCAGGCCTCTTCCTCTGTCGTTATCTGGCCCAAAACCTCCTGTTCACTGCAACGAAGAGATACAAATGTTTTCTGTTCCGCCTCATGTTGTTGTTTTTGCCGCAGGAACGCTTCCTTGGATTTTTGTAAGGCGGATTGCGCCACACGGAGCTCGTCGCTTTGCCATTTTCTTCGAGTTGTCGCATCTTCTTCTTCCTCCTTCGCCACGCGGAGAAGACGCTGAAGTTGCAGAACCTCCTCCTCCACGCTCTTTTGTCGCTCCTTTTCGCGCTGTAGTTCGTCCTGGAGGAGTGTTGTTTGCCGTGCCGCGTCCTCCGCCGACCGCTTCGCTTCTTCCGTCCTCTTCACGGCATCATTCCTCAGGGACGCCTCTCGCTCCAGGCACTGCTTCAGTTCATACAAACGGGCTTTATGTTTCTGCAACTCCGCCGCCACTTCCGTTTCTTCTCGTTGCCTTTCCTCATGCTGTGCTCTTAGAGAGACAACTTTTTCCTGCAACACCTCGACGGCGTCATGGAGAGCAGCCCCGTCTTCCTCAAGTGACATCTTTTCACGTTGCAGCGTCCCAATCAATTCTTGCGCCTGCTCCAACATATCCTCCTGTTGTTTCAACTGCCCTTCCGCCTCCTCAAGGAGGTTGAAAAGCTGCACGTCCTTCTCATCCGATAGTTTGATGATAGATGCAAGTGACGTCTCCGTCTCCATTCCCGCCCTTGCAAGTACGTCGATAACAACACCAATTGCCTCCTGCAATGGCAGTTTATCCAAACATTCCAGTGCGGGGTAGTTCTTTTCCTCCGGTAGCATCACTTGACTCGTGAGGGGGATAATGGAGGCCTCCATGGCGACAGCATGTTCACTGGATTGGGGCAAGGGTCTCCTAAGGCCTATTTTTTTATCTTCTTCTTGCTGAAGCATCGGCAGCTCCTGCACGAGATTCAGAAAATGGTGAAGGGATGGCACCAGCCGTAGTTTCCAGTCATGAATCGCCTGGCGGAGCACACACCAGAGGCGATCGTCCCAATTTGGCACGTCACTTGCACAGGTTGCCAATGAGGCCACTGCAACGCCGCCAAACTTTTCATCTTGCAGACTCTTCAGCAGGGCCTTCTGGAGAGACCAGAGTTCTTCCAGCTGTTCTTTGCGACTCAATTTCTGTTCGTGCCCATTTTTCTGTCGCGGTGTTGAGGCCGTTGTTGCTGAACCACACGTGGACTCCCTCACAGCATTTTTTCCAAAGGAAAGTCTGGTGACATGGCGGAGCGGCTCTTTCTGCAACTCGACCTGCTCAAGCATACTCTGCAATTCCTGCATGTGCTGCCAAAACACCTTATCATTGTGGACATCGAGTTCGCTCAGTTCCTGTAGAGTCTGTTTGGCCACCTCAACCCGTCGCTGGAGTTGCGACGCCTCCACTGCATCTTGCCTAAAAATGGAGGCCCGCGGATGAGACTCAATGCGCTTTGACGCCACACCGTCGTGGCCCACGTGGCGCTCCAGCGGCTGTTGCACTCGGTTTTCTTTTGCCATCGATTTCTCATGCCTGTGCGGTGAGACGACTCCGTCCCGGTCGCACGCTGAGGACGCCTCGGACATGGCCGAATGACGGGCTCCGATGGCGTTCAAATGTTGCACCGCGTCGCTATCGTGTGACATCTCACGCTGCATCCGTTCCCGCTGCTTCTGCAGGCGCCTGTTCACAAGAACTTGTCGTCCCCACGCAATCAGCGCAGATGCCTCATCCATTTCTTGTTTTGTTGCCTCCATCGCTGAGAGTTCCCTCCTCTTCGTGCCGCCTCTTATTCCGCTGTTCCCCCGCTAACGTGGATGCAAACTGAATGCACGACGACGCGTCCGTCTGTCGGGTTCTGCCGATGATGCCGTGAGGGCCACCAAACAAAAACAACAACAACAACAGAAACAGTGAATGAGAAGAAGATGGAGAGGAAGAGACGACATGCGCATCGGAGGCAACAGTCAACGCACGAGTGGGGCAGCGGGTGGGAGGAGAGAGAAAAAAAAAAAAGGAGATAAAAATAAAGGAAAACGTAAGGGCAAAAAAAAAAAGAAAAACAACAACAACAAAACGGCATCATTTGCACCGGAGCGTCTGAACAACGGCGCTCCCGCCGTACAACAACAACAACAACAAATGAGTGAGTGAGTGAGTGAGCAACAGGGATCCGCAGCGGGAGGAAAAGAGAGAGTTGGGGTGAAAGGAAAAGAAGAACAACAAAAAGAAGAAAACAACAACCGACCGACCAACAAAAAACAAAACAAAACAAAACAAAAAAGCGGGAAAGCGGGAGGGTCATTCCTCCCGGTTTATTGCAAACGCGACAACACATTAATTTTTGCGCGAGGCAAAAATACTTCTTTTTTTTTCTTTTTTTTTTTCTTCAAAAAACACAAATGTTTTTTTTCCCTCCCTTTTTTTTTTTTTCTTTTTCCTTCTGTTTGGTTGCATTTCGACCTTCTGATTTCCCCGGTTACGCACAGGCAACTTTTATTTTTATTCCTCTCTCTCTCTCCCTCTCCCTCCCTCTTTCCTTTTCTTTTCATTTTTTTCTTTCGTATGCCTGCCTGCCTTTCTCTGTCTCTGTGTGTGCGTGGGAGGGGAAGGAAGAAGAATAAAAACTAATACATCCATACAAACATATACAAATATTTATATATTTTACCGCATTTCTTATAATTTAATGCATCTAATAAAAAATTTTTTTTTTTTCTTTTCTTTTAGGTGGGGGGATCGTTTCATTTCTTTTTTTTTTTTCTTCTTTTTTTTCCCTTTTTTATTATTAATTAATTAATTAATTATTGTTCAGTGTTGCCGCCTGTTTATTCTTCTCCTTTTATTTATTTGTTCATTGACATTTAAGACGTTTCTCTCCATTTCTCCCACTCACTCCTCCCCTCCTGTCTTTTTCTCGCTCGCTCGCTTCCCTCGAGGCACAACCACGGCCTTTATTTATATGTATATAAATACACCGACGACACACAAGACACGACGGCACGTCCATGCAATCATTCATTCATCCCCAAAGTCTTTCTGGCTGCCTGCCTGCCTGCCCGCATGTTGCTTTTCGTTCTTTTTTTTTTTTGTGTGTTTGTGTGTGCTGGAGGAGAGCTGACGGTGTGCTCTCCCCTTTCCAACCACACCCTCAAAGACATGCCCGCAAAAGAACAAGAAGAAAATGCCATAAATTCCAAAACACACGCAGACACACACACACGCAGACAGACAGACTGGCACATGTACAGACATTGCAGACGACACATTCAAACAAACATACAAAAGAAAAAAAAATATTCATAATATAAGATATATATATATATATGTATGTATGAGACATGTAAATAAATTTATTTTCTCTTCTCTTCCATCTGTCGGTCTGTTTGTTTGATTCAATACCGTCCCTTTTCTCTGTCTCTCTCTCTCTCTCTCTGGCTGCAAGACACATGCGCCAATTGTCCTCCTCCTTCCTTCATTCCTTCCACGGCCCTCAGTGCGTGGCTGACCGTCAAATTCCCTCCACCCACCCCATCGGTGGGGGGAAAAAAGTAGTATTGGCGGCACCATAAATAACGCGTAGCCATCACGTGACATCAAAGAAGAAGAAGAAAACAAACAAACAAAAAACATCAAATTTCTCTCCCAGTTTTTAATCATTGCTAATAAAAAAATTTATATAAGCCAGGTCCACACACACACACACACACAGAGAGAGAGAGAGAGAGAGAGAGAGAGACAAAAACACACAGACGCACAAACACAGCAAAAACAAAAAGGGTCTAAGGGAAAAAAAGACAACAATAAGGTAAAGGATATATGTATATATATTCCATAAGAGACAGAGTGTGTTTGTTTATATATAAACACGCAGTAGAATCCGGCTTACCCATATCCACTTTCCTTCTCCCTCTTTTCATAAGTTATATACATACATACATACATGTACATATACATATACATATATAATTTTTAAATACACATATGGCACCGTTTATGTTTACTCGCCATGCCACACGTGCAACCGTATATTTCCTCACCACACCCGCTCTGCACACCCATGCACAACCCGTTTTTTCCAAAAAGAAAACAACAACAACAACAACAACACAAAATACTTTAGCTCCATGCGTGTGCGTGTTATGTGCTTTTGTGTGTGTGTGTGTGTTTTTTCTTGTGTTTCATTGTTATTTTTCCTCCGCAGAAGGGGCACACAACGACACATAAATCATTTCACTCATCCATTCTCCTCACTTTCTTTCATTCCTTTTTTTTTTTTTCCCCTCCTTTTTTTTCTTTCCTCTTCTCTTCTCTTCTTTTTTTTTTGTGTGTGTTTTTTTCTTGTTGTTTTCCCCGTTTATATAAATATAAATATAAATAAAAATAAAAATATTTATTATATGTGTATTTTCTGGGCCTACTTGAGCTTGTCAAGCATGGCTGCATCTTTCTTACCGGCAGCACCGTAATTTTTGGTAAGAAGCGTCTTAAATTTGTCAAGTTGATCCCTCGCTGCGTTTAACGACCGAAGTGCCTTCACAAAAAGTAAAAAACTGTTCTCTGGGGTACGATCGAGGGCCTGCCATGTGACATACACTTCCTCCAGAAGCAGGTGCAACTGCTTCGTGTTCACCAATTTCTTTACCGACTCTTTATACTCCCGGCAGAGGGCTTCCACGTCAAAGCGGACAAACGTAAAGATGGCAGATATCATTGAGAAAGCCAAATGAGGGGCTTTTCCAAGGGAATTGATGCACATGAAAACCCCTTTGGAGTCCTCCTGTTCACACAAGTGGTAAAAATAGTCCACATCGGAGTCACAATCACGAAGCTGCCTAAATACGTCCTCGGTATCATCCATGCTGTAACCGGAGAGCAGCGGAGGCGTGTAGCGCAAAAGGGCTGGAAGGACGCGAAAACGAGACCTCGCATCCGTCTCTACCGACCCTGGAGACTCACTTTGTATCTTATGTACATCCCGCACCATGTTAACTAATGTCTCACGGCTGGCCCCATTGTCAACAAGAATGTTAAGAAATTCCGTGTGCAACGATGGTGGAAACACATCCCGACCGCCCTTTACAACAATCGCCCAGTTACAAAAGTACCTTGGAACATCCGTGAACAGGTCCTCCTTGACCGCATCACGTAAATGAATGAACAACGCCTTCCGCACATCTTCCACAGGAAGCACACGCTTATTTGCCAACTCTTCAAAGAGTTCACCAAGCCTGGCACGCTGCTGAACACATCGTGTTGTTGTCATGTAACGATGAATCACCGAGGTGCAATACACAATCCGTGTTTCATCGGGAATGTCCGCCAGCAGCGTAATCACCTCCTCTGCATTACTTGTAACAAAAAATTTATCCATCGCTTCCCAGAAACCATCTCGTGATGGAATCGGATTCATTGGGGGCGCTAGTACTAATTTGTTCCGAGGTGGCAGCTGTGACACTGGCCGCCGCTCAGTTTCATGTTCCTGTGAGGAGGAAGTCGCCTTGGCACCAAATGGCGGCTCCCAATTGTTATCTATCGTTTCTACGGTGTTAAGTAGCAGAAACTGCATCCTTCGTTGGGGGTGCATGTGCATTAATTCCTCGAGCACAGCACGAAATTTGGGTACAAATTCCTGACCCTCTTTTGAAAAGCTTTTCCCACATGTCAAGAGAAGATTCATAAAATGAATTAATTCATAATCTGCAGGAAAACGGCGCTTTCTTTCTGTACCATAGAGAAGCCACTCAAGTACATGCAATACTACCTTCTCACGGACAAGACCGTGAGTAAAAAGAAGACCAAGAAAGTTGATATTTGCCTTTTGCTTTCCCGCAAAGATAAGACGACGCTGCTCCGCCTCTTCTTCAGGTAAATTTGCTATTTCTCGCTCAAGTTGCGCCTGTGCCTCCTCTGCATTTTCAAATGTACGTTGACACTGCCGAATAATTGCATTTCGAATAAATCGTCCCGCTGGTTCACCCTCACCGATATCATTAATAAGAGACACCACCAGTTTCACGTAGTAGGGTACAAAAATACTGTCCTCTGGCTGAATAGACTTATTGAAGATGACTTGAATGACATCTTGAATCTCCTTGTCTGTAGACTGGCGGATGGGAAGGTTGGTAAGTTCCTCCTTCATCTTCGGCAGGTTTCCCTCGCCAACCCTTCCCAGGATACCGAGCACTTCGTTGTGTAACTTGCGCTCCTTCATCACTTTAGATGGCATGGACTCTCCCCTAAACAGTTCCTCACGGGAAAGAATGTGCTCAGGCCTACTGTCCTTGTTCTCGGGCATCTCTTTCCATAACTCCGTGACAAAATCCAGAATGCCCTTTGGCGGGGACTCCTTTGTATGCTGACACTTCACAAACTCCGCTATATCGTAGATGCAGTTGGCTGGGTGACTGGCTGCCGGAGGTTCTGTCGGTTGCGGGGCTGCCCGGTCAAAGAAGTTTGTCGAGGGAGACACCGATGGCTGCAACGGCGGTGGTCGCTCGCCGCCGGGGCGCAGTGGACAGACACGGAACGCCCCCGCAGTCCGGCTTTCCACACGCGGAAATGACTGCTGGGAGTGTGAGAGCGGTGCCGACCCTATACGGGGCGGTACATTAGACATGGTTTGGTGGTCCATGGCTGCACGCAGTTACCAACACACACACGCCGTCCCTTGGATTCCACAACCGAGTTAAATGCCGGTGCTATCCGCTTCTTCAATGCAGTGTCTGTTTTTTTTTTTTTTTTTTTTGCCGCTGCGGTTAATTTGATACCCGCCTCTTAATTTAATTTAATTTATTTGTTGTTTTTTATTTGTTTTATTCCTCTTCTTCTTTCGTCGCCTTATCCCCCACCTTCCCCTTCTTCCTTTGCTGCCGTTGTAACGGTCACCGAAAATAGCAATGGGCACTGGTGCCTCTCGACCAAAAAATTTTTTTTTTTCCTGTTTTTCCTTTCTTTTTGTTGTTGTTGTTGTTTGGCCCCCCTTCCCCTTTTTCCCCTATTTTTATTTATTTATTTATTTTTTAATGTATTTTTTTTTCTGCCCTTTTCCCTCTTTTTGTTCACCCTTCGCCGTTCCTCCCTCCCTCCCTCCTTCCCTCCTTCCTTCCTTCTTTTCTTTCTTTTTTCTTTTGTTTGTTTGCCGTGGACGCTCCTCCCCGCCCCCTCACCCTCACCGCCTGTGATGTACGCACCCACAGAGAGAGAGAGAGAGAGAGATGTATACACACCCGCGGTGGAACCTATATGTATGTATGTATCCCTGTGTGTATGTATCCCTGTGGATGATCCTTCTTGTTTT
This sequence comes from Trypanosoma cruzi, assembly GCF_000209065.1. Lineage (NCBI taxonomy): Eukaryota > Euglenozoa > Kinetoplastea > Trypanosomatida > Trypanosomatidae > Trypanosoma > Trypanosoma cruzi. The sequence continues at coordinate 139,625 of NW_001849496.1, forward strand.
CTTTACAGAACCAACTGGGCTAAAGAAAGGCACAGACACAACCAAAACAAAACAAACAAACAAACAAAAAAACACAAGAGCTTTGAAATAAAATATAAAAGTAGAAACAAAAACAACAAGAAAAAGAAGAAGAAAACAAAAAAAAGGGGAAAAAAAAAGAAAAAAAAAAAGGAATAGAGCTCAAATGTAATGAGAAAAAGAGGCAAAAAGAAAAAGAGGCAAAAAAAAACCCATGAACGGTATTAAACATGCGGATAGGGGGGAAATTGGGAATAATCGCCCCAAACAAAACAAAACAAATAATAATAATAATAATAATAAATCAAAAGCACATGTACAAATATACAGAAAATTGTACTGGGAAATATTGCTCATACGATTTAGATAAACTTTACATCCATCCATCCATAAGAAAATCACAAGAAGAAGGAGAAGGAGGAAGAGGAGGACGCGCACATCAGAAGACGACAACCACGCAAAGCCACAAAAGCAATGTTAAACTGAACAGCCCTTCCCCCACAGACTCACATAAAGAGAGAAAAAAAAACAATGTTTTTCTTTTTTCCCTTCATCGGGTTTGGCTTTTCTTCCTTTTTTATTTTCCTTATCGTCTTATTGTCCACTCGCTTCAAAGCCTAACGGAAAAAAAATTCAAGCAGGAGACTGAACATGGGCAATCGCTACTGCCGGAGAAGGAACATAAGGACGGATACAAAGCTGTCAAATGACACGGGCTCCTCGGTGTGAAGGTTCACATAATTGCGAAAGTACTCACGGTGGTCGTCCATCCACAGCAACTGAATGGAGGGGCTACGGTCGTACAGAGCAAGAACCTCATCCTGCGTGAGTTGACAATTTTCACAGTGATGCTTCAAGGCTACGTAAAGCGCACGAAGACGAACTGGCTTCGTTAGCAAGAGGGATACGTCCTCCGCCTCAATTACGGGCAGCAGCCCGCGTACTTCGTGCGTATAAGCTTCCGTAGAAAAATATCGTGGTAATGGCGAATGCTGCTCCAACAAACCTTGACGGGATGTCGCTACATCCCCCTTACTTCGTGGTGAGAGTTGTTGTCCCTGCATCAAAGCTGGTGCCAGATTTGCCCGCATCAACTGTTCCTCTGAGGATAACGGCGAGATGTGCGGGAGAGACTGCGCCTCCAACGTCGCTTTGAACGGTTGTGCCGGGGCAAACAAATTGTTTGTCGCATTCTCTAATGCATGTTCGCGTAGCAATAAATCCAACTCCCGCGCCCGAAGTAATTTCGCATGCAGTGTCAAATCCATCCGCTCCTGCGCAAGTTGCTGCTCCAGCTGTTCTGCTTTCTGCTTCCACAAATGGCTGTCGACCGGAGGACCACGCCTCCCCGTGCCGTCATCTTCTTCCTTTTCGTTTGCCCGACCGTAAAGGGGCCGTCCGGTGTAGTACGAGACATGAGCCTGTGGGTTGGTTTTCCCCACACGAAAAACCGCTTCCAGGGCCACTGCGCCGCGGGGCGAGGGCCGGTAAGGGGCACTCACCAGCTCGCAGTACGGACGCACAATCGCAGGAACACCACTGACTTGCTCATTATTCTCGACGCCACCAGCCTCTGGCATTGCGGTGTGGGCACGAATGTCTGCGGCAGAGTAGCGGGTTGCAAAACCAAAGACGGCGGAGATGCAATGACTCGCTTCGGCCAAATTAGAGGCGGCGGAAACGGCGTTGCGAATCAAATCCGTCCCAAGGCGTGCGCGGAGACTATGCGGTGCGGCACGGCGTGCGTCTATGGGATTTTCCGGACCGACAATCTCCAACAGCTTCTCCACCGCGTTGTGACGGGAGAGTTCAACCGCCAAGCACGTCCCGCCGAATGCGAGATGTCGCACGTGCTCGTTAAGAAGGTCCTGGTAGGACATGGCCTCAATCATCGTATTCTTCAACACCGCCCCGGTCGCCAAACGACGTTCGGGCTTTTGTTCTTGCTGCATTCGGTTCTCATCCTGACGTCCGTCGCCCTCGCTCACACCGCGCCCGTCCACCGCTCGGTTATTGGGGGCAACGTTTGGTAGTCCAGCGTTGACACCCTCGCCCCCATCGGCGCAGCGGCTTGTTAAACGGAGAATTTCTGCTAATATACCCTGATGCGTCTCGTCTCGGCTGCAGTGACGCTTGGGAACGCTCCCGCTGCGCCCACGGCTGCTGATATTATTCGGGTTGCTGACTTCTTCACCCCCGGCATTGCCACTAAATGCAGAAGCAAAGGAGGTCGGGAGAAGACTGGCACGCCCCGTGTCCATGATGTCCCTCCGCTTACCTTGCGGTGCATTCTGCTCGTTCTGTAAAGCAGTTTTACCACCATTGAAAAGTTTGTCCACACCACGTTCTGCGTACATGCGCTTCCGTACACTCTGAAACGTACTTGCAATCTCCTCAGCCAAGGCAGGGGTGATGATAAAAGATTTTGCCATCACTTGAAATCCGGCATCTGACACGGTCTGCAAGATGTAGCGGTGGTGCTGTTCCGCATCCGGCTTACAGAGCAGAAATGTGTGTTCCGCAACAAGTGTGGTGTGGGGCTTTGTGGCACCAATGAACATCTTCCAAGACTTCCCCTCCGCCCTTCCCACCTCACTCCCGCCTAAGTTTCCTCCTGGAGTTCCCTCCCCTTCCTCCCCAAGGCGTGGAGGCACACACACAAACACACACGAAAAAAAGAAAAAAAAAAAAGCGGGGGAAAAAGAAAATAGCAACAACAAAAACAACAACAAAACCCAAAGCAGACATGTCCCTCCCCATCTCCCCACCTCCCACAAACACTCCACCTTTCCTACAAGGAAGCAGGGGACGAAACATTGCCAAGACACGATGACCATCAATGCCGCATCATAATAGAGGGGAGGTAGAAAGCTAAAGAAAAACAAAAACAAAAACAAGAAAAAAGTTAGGGGAAAGTTCAACATTTTTATCCAGAATAGATAGAAACAACAACAAAGTGTTACAAGCGATCGCAAAAACAAAAACACACACTCACACACACAAAAGAAAAAAAAAAAAAAAAAGAAAAAGGAAAAAAAAAAGGGTATGTATTGTCTTCACTCCTGCACCACCACCACCTCTCCTTTCATTCCTTTTCTCTTCTTCTTATTAATTTTTTTTAGCCTCATCTACAGAGACAGCGCACACCTATATATATATATATATTCCGCTTTTTTCTTCTTCTTCTTCAACTAATCTTTGCCATCTTCTATAAATAAATATATATATATTTAATCTTTTTGATTTCTCTCTGCCCACTCCCTCTTTTCATTTGCTTCACTACGGCAGCTGCGTCATGCCACCGGACCGCCCTCTAATGCCGTCAAGGATTCCCTTGTCAATAAAATTTACAATGCGCTGCTGCGTGGAGGCGTAATTAAACCCCATCGAAATGCACGCCATAATTTGTGCCAAAAGTTCCGCTGTGTGCGAGCCGCACTGTGTGTTTGACAGAGCCCTTTTCGTGTTGCAGAGGTCCACCACCACGTCGTTGGTGCCCATTGAGATGGCGGTGAGGATGAGGGCAAGGATCGAGATGGCTTCATGGGCGTAGTACAGTAGCAGCTGTGGCTGCTTGCGGTGCACCATCGCCGAGAGAAACGTGGCCACGGCAAGGAGAATAAAGGAGATAATGCAAGCCGCATAGCGCGCCAGAACCCCACCCCCTTCTTTTGCAATCGACACGGACCACGTCACAATAAAAATCAGCATCGCCACACAGTTAAAGATAATAAAGAAGAGATTAATTCTACTCAGCAGGACGGCCTTCAAATTGGCCTGATGAATTTGTTGAATTACCGTCTGCATCTTTTTTCGTCACAATTTCTCGTGTGTTTTTCCTTCCTTCCTTCCTTCCTTTCTCTCTCTCTCTCCCCTTTCCTCCCCCTTATTGCTAGGATTTATATATATATATATTTCCTTTATGTCACTCAACAAACAGCACGTGTAACGGAGTGAATGAGGCAGACGGTGCTGCTTCGTGTATGCGTGTGTTTATGTCGCCACTTCGCTTCCGCAGCTTCAAAGAATTCCTCCTCCCCAATCCTCCCCCACTACGATGCCAATGCCAATGTGTACACAAAACCTACTTGATATCCAAAAGTTGGACCGCGACCTCGCTGTCACGCCTTTCTTTTAAAAAATAGAAGACATCGGCGCCAGTGAGAAAGTCAAAAAGAGGAAAAAAAAAAAAAAAAAAAAAAAAAAGACAAACGCATCACATATTGACAGAATCATCCGTCTTTCCTTAAGAATTATTTATTTATTTTTATTATTCGTTTCTCAGCAGAGACACGTACATGCATGTACGCACATACTGGGATATTTGTGGAAAGAGAGTGACATAAGGCACATGTCTTAAATGTCCCCTTCCCCGCCACCCACCAAAAACAAAAACAAAAACAAAATTCAAATCAAATCTGTTGTTGCATGTAAACGGCAATTAAATGACAAGTAAAAAAAAAAACAAAAAACGCACACACACAGAGAGAGAGAGAAAAAAAAATTAATAATAATAAAAAAACAACAAAACATAAAACACACAAAGAGATTAAGGCGTACATGCAAGAAGTCGCCTTATTCCTGCCCTTTTGTGCAGCTCAAAAGCTCGCCGCAGCTCCGCATATTGCTCGGCACTGATATTATGCGATCCAAAGCGCGGCGGTACGTGACGCACGTGTTCTCCAATGTACAACTCCGGTGGTGGTGGTGCCTCACATTCTTCAAGCGCATAGCCCGTGCGAAAAGACTTCATCAGCTGCAGTTGTTGATGAAATGGAAGCCTGTGATATGTCATAAGCACGTCACATCGTAGTAATTGAGGAATATCGTTCAAAGGACCCAAAATGTAACCTGAAAGTGCCTCCAAAATGTCATTAAGCGCCTGACATGACAGCCGCTCTCCAAACGCGTCAAGCACAGGAGTAAGAATAAAGAGTGGGTAGCGCCGTTGCCAGAGGCAGATGTTGTAAAGTCTTCGATAAGGCGTTGTAGGAGACGCCGAAAACTGAGATCGGGATGGAGGAGGTGCTTTCGCCTGAACCGTGCTGATCCACCCCCGCACAACGCCTCGCAACACGTGGAGGGTAGAGGCGCAGCGAGTCAGGACTGGAAGTGGCCACTCCAGAAGACGGCTCAACAGCACCTCAACTTCCCTGTCATGATCGCTGGTGGATTGTCGTCGTCTTTCTTCCGCCACAACAATCAACTGATGGAGCGCCAAACAAGTAAGAGCGGCGGGGTGAAGAGCAATGCAACGCAGCGCCCAGAGAGAGGGCCGCATTTCATGGGAAGAATGAAACGAGATTCGCTCTGCCATTTGCCGGTCGCTCCTTCTGCAACCAGGACGCATGTAGACAAACACAAGCAAAAGAAAAAGGGGGGATTGGGAGGGGGACAAGAGGCACAGACACAAACAGACAATAACACACAGCAGACTTCCTCGGCCGCTCACCAAACTGACGGTCCATTTAATCCAGACGGATCACAAATGCCGCTGCGGAGAGACCAAACTGATAGCGACACGGCACGTACGGTGGTGTTGGACAGTCATCGTTGCTCTCATCTCCACCGTCATCCTCATCCTCCTCGTCGACGGGTAATTCGTCCCCGCCCTCCAAATGCAAACATCCTTCCAAATTCTCCTGCAGGGACCGTCGGTTGCCGTTTTCCCCGCCCATTTCCACCTCATCTCTCTGCGTGAGAAAGGGGTTATTGAGCCGCATTTCGTTCCGGTGTCCCTTTTTTTTTTTTTTCTTTTGCGAGAATCCCCGCGCTAAAAAACCAAAAAATAAAATCAAATAGAAGGAAGAAAAAAAGGAAGAAAGAAAAAAAAAAAAA
>NW_001849496.1:145580-161762 GCF_000209065.1 Trypanosoma cruzi
AAAGAAAAAAAAAAAAAAGAAAAAAAAAGGGCACGTATTTAAGAAGACATGCCGGAAATAATAATCAATCAATTAATTAATTAAAAAAACAGGAAAAAAAAAACCAACAGAATTGCAATCGACGCCGTTAGAAAGAAAGAGAGAAACGGGGGGAAACGGGGGGAAACGGGGGGAAAGAGAGAAGTGACAGCGGTGTAAAATCAACCAAATCTTTTTTTTTTCTTTTTTCCCTCCCACTCGGGCACACAAAAACAGGAAAAAAAAAAAAAAAAAGCTGCTAATTGGGTTCGTAATATAAAAAAAAAAAAAAAAAAGAAAAGAGAGAGAAAACTTTTTTGCCAATTCTTCTGCTGCGGGCATTGCCGTTTTGTTTCCTTCCCTCTTTTCTTCTATAAAAACAAACAAACAAACAAAAAAAGAGGCCAAAAGAATAAATCCTCTTTTTTTTGTTTTTGTGTTTTTGGTCCCCCACACGCCTCCGTAAAAGAAATGTGCACGTCGACAGGGAGGAGGAGGAGCGAGAAAAAAACGAAAAAAAACAGAAGAGAAAAAACAACAACATTCAAGCAACACCACAATTGCCATAAAAATAAACTTCTCGGGAAAACGTGTGTGTGTGTGTTTCCTTCTCATTTATTTATTCCTTTTCTCGTGTTCTTTCCTTTTCCTTCCTCCTCCTTCCTCTTTCTTTCTGTTTTTTTTTATTATTATTTCCTTCTTCTTTCCAAACTCCTGCAGTGTATGGGGGTCGCATGCCAACGCACTTGAATGTATTTATATTTGAATGTATATATTTGCATGTATGGTGTTTCTCTTTGCGTTGCTTTTGTTGCACGTATTGTTCGGCCATCATTTTTGTTCCTCTCTTCCTCTCTTTCCTTCTTTCTTTTACTCTTTTTTTTTTTTTCTCCTCCTCATTCCATTCACCCCTCCTTTTTTCTTTCTTTCTTTTTCTTCGCTTCTATCCCACTGCCCCCGTAAAAAAAAAAGAAAAAGAGGCCTACACTGCTCACGCATTGCTTAGAAAAACCAAAAACCGAACAGAACCAGCTCTCTCTCTGTGTCTGTCTGCCTGCCTGTCTGCCTGCCTGTCTGTCTGCCTGTCTGTCTGTTTGTCTGCCTGTCTGTCTGCCTGTCTGTCTGTCTGTCTGTCTCCTTCTTGTCACCGGCGGTTTCTTCTTGTAACGGACCCGCTGGGAGAGGGATATGGGGTTGGTTGGTTGGTTGGTTGGAAAGAGAAAGTAATGAACGGGAAATAAATAAATAAATATATAAAAAGAGAAAATAAACGGCGATGGTGCGCATTTTAAATTAATAGCCGCAGAGTCTCAATAAAACATAAATAACTCTTCTCTTAAAGAAAAGAGAAATAAAAGAATTTCGGGTGCATGTATAAATATATATTTTTATATACACACGCAAACCCGCGTACACATGACACATGTGGATCTAATATACTACAGCCTTTCCCTCCCTCCCTCTCTCTTCCCCCCATTCCCCTCTCCTATTTTTCCTCTTCTTGCGTTATTGTGAGAAACAATCTTTCCCACCGGTTCTCCAAGTTAATGGGAAGGGGAACGTGTTTTCGTATTTCTGTAGACAAAAAAAAAATAAATAAATATGAAAATGCAACGTTCTTGCGGATGGTGACGCTGTCTGCTGGTGCTACAGTCGCTTCCTCCCTCCTTCCCTCCCTTCCGCCCCGCCCCTTCTTTTTTTTTTTTTTTTCTTTTGGTCCCGCTTCCAGTCTCGTGCACGCATATGCAATAACATCGTGTTGTGGTTTGCGTCCACCCCACGCCGGTACATCCTCCTCCGTGGATTATCGTCGTTTCCATTCTTCGTGTCTTCCTTCTCCCATCCCTCCTCTTTTGTTGGGTCTGTCCTCTAAAACAGCTTGGGTGTACACCCTTCTCTCTCTCTTTTCTTCCTCAGGTGCCTTATCGGCATTTTCTTTCCTTCTTTCCCCCTCTTTTATTGCTCATTTTTTTTTTTTTGCTTTTTTTTTTTGTTTTAAGTTTCTTCTCTTTATTTTTTTGGCTTTTAACACACAAACACACACACACACACACCACCCCTCTTTCTTTTTTTTTTTTTTTTTCCTTTGTTTCGTTCCCATATTTCCCCTACTTGACATTCAGTCTCGCTACTTTCCACTTCGCTTTTTTGGGCCAGCGGGAGGATTCGCAGCACCGGGGTTACCGCCTGCCGCGTCCCCCGCACCGTCACCGTCACCGCCACGTTGTGGTGCTGTCCCACCTCGACCACGCTGTAGCTTCGGTGCGTGCTTCACCTCTGGCGTGGGGGTTGGTGCGCTATCCACCGTTGGCACGGGTGGAGGGGCAACAGAAGTGTTGGCGGTAACCGGTTGCTGTGGTTCTACACGGGAGGCGCTGCTGCTCTTTGGCTGCCGCATGTTGTTACGCATAGGACCCGGTGGGGCTCCCTTATTTGGTGGGTATTCTTGCATCGGCGCATTGTGTTGATGCTGCGGCATGTAATTGCCATAAACATGGAATGGCTGCTGCTGCGGTTGTTGTTGTTGGTGCTGATGTTGCTGATGTTGATGCTGCTGGTGAAATGACTGGGCATGCATGTGGTGCATTGGCACCTGCTGGTTCGGGTTCATTCTTCCCCCACCACCTTGATATGCTCTATGATGACTTGGTAAACCCTGTTGTGGAGTCACGTACATCTGCGGTGCCGCCCCCATACTCGGTGGAACGACGGCATTCTCGTAGTTTTGCTGCGAATAGGATGAATCGTCTTGGTCGTAGTACATGCACGTACCGGGCCAGTTGGGGAGGGACTCATAGCACTGCTCGTTGCTCATTATCGTATCGGCCAATAACGTCATGAAATCAAGCACGGGTGCCGAGGCGGCTCCGGTCTTCATGGGTGTGTAAGGTACCGCCGCGGGGTTAAATCCCGGGGATCGTAGGTGATTATCGTGTGGCATGGGAATTTTCTCCTCTTCCATCCTTCGGTGACGCATCGTGTTATCATCTACCGCCATTGCTGCAGCTGCGGCAGTGGCAGCGGCAGGTGTTGCCACGGGAGCCGCGGCAGGGGCGGCCGTTTGCATTTCCCCAGCCGCCTTACGTGCGGCGGCAACGGGAGGGGGCACGTATGTCTTCTTCTTTTCCTGCGGACGCTGCACATCGGAGTAAAGCGTGCCCTCATCCATGCCTCCATCATCCTTCAAGAATTCCTCACGCTCCATTCGGTGGGCAATACCACGCGTTGCGGACACCTCAATTTCACGAGCCACACGATCGGCATGTGCCCTCTGTTCCTCCGTGATCTTACTGTGATCCAGCCGGGTAGTGTAGAGCTCTTCCTTGTATGTCGTCTTTACCCCAAAGTTCTTCTCGTTTGCCTCAAACTGATCCCACGCACCGGTTTGATGTTGCTCACTGTCCAGAAGCTCATTCGCACCCTCATCCGCCCAGTCAATTTTGTTCATGGAGTAATCACTGCGAACGGTGTCCGTTCTGCCAGGCGCCTCTGTTCGGATCTTTGCGTTTTGCACCTCCATCATCACTACGTCCCGGTAGGGAATAATTGTGTCTTCCAATAACTCCAGGCATGAGGGGTCCAGCGGCTTGTGCTTCAAAGAGGGGAGACAGCGAGTGCAGCAGAGAAGAATACCCGCCTCCGTGTCCGCGTCGACATCTGTGCGTGAGACAAAAATGCCCTCCAAAGACGAACCGTCTACCAGACGAACCTGAACCACTTGGCCCACTAAGTTCAGGTACAAGTATTCCAGGCGATCTGCGTTACTGCTATATGTCGTGTCCATCGGGGTGTGACTAATCACCTTTTGTTTAAACGTCCTTGCGTGGAGGGGTGTGTTCCCTCTTTAATTTTGTTCTTCCTTCCTTCCTTCCTTCCTTTTGCTCTGCTCTTGTATCCCTTTTCCCTTCCTTCTTTTTTGGTTGTTGTTGTTGTTGTTTTTGTTTGTTGGGTCGTTGGCTGTTATCCTTCAGGCGACTTTTCACGTTGTCCGGCTGGCACGCACAGAGAAAATAGACAAACAACTCCTAAAAAAAAAAAAAAAAAATAATAATAATAAAATTTTTTTTTTTTTTGCTTCTTTAAATCTGTGTGTTTCTTCCGTGCGGATCCGCACAAATGCAATGCACACGAAAATGCACCAAAACACGCGTCAAGAGAAAACAACAACAACAACAACGAAAAAAAAAAAAAAAAAAAAAAAAAAGGACGCATACAAAATAACAAGCAAAAAAAAAAAGCAATAAAAAAGAAAAGAAAAGGGAGTCAACGACGTCGCCCAACTTATTTATTTATTATTAATTTTTTTTTTTTTCATCCTTTGAGAAATGTTGCGTGGCCCATAAGTGCCCCCTCCACTTCCTCTTTTTCTTCTTGACGCCTCTACAGGAACTTGTCCAACGTCATGGCCTGCCGATCGATACGCTGCAGTGGAGGGTACGGCAGCGGCCCGGACGCTCCAAAAAGTACGCTTTGCAACTCTTCACGGTCGTAGACTTTGTTTCGTATGTTGCTAAAGTCATGACGCTCGGGGTCTGTCATCGGCGGCACGTCAGTGTACATCTCCGGTATGACACGCTGCTGTTCCGCCGGTGCCAGCCGGAACGGCACTTCGATCACCTCCCAATCCCGCTGCTTCCACCGCTTCCGCAACGTCTGTTGCGCACACCACATATCGACGTTAAACTGGACCGTCCGCAGATCCTTCTTAAACCGTCGTCCGCTCTTTTTGATGTTCACCGGGCCAATCTCACGCAAGTACGCGGTCCGGCCTCCAAAATGGTTTGCGTCATGCAACGGAAGGGTGTTGAAGGCATGCTGACGCCGGTGCTGAAACGGTAAGTGATCAAAGACACCGGTCGAGATGGTTGCCAGACTGCAGTAAAGCGGCGTCGTGTGGCAGCCCCTTCCAGGCCGCACAATGCCGCAGCCTGCACGTTGCATCTCCCGCCCCCCTTCAACCTACCCACCTTCGCTAATTTTACCTGTTCGGTTGTGGCTGGTGTTGTTGGCGGGCAAAGGCACGTTGTTGTCGTTGTTGTTGTTGGTTTTAACACGAAAAAAGTCAAAGCAAAAAAAAAAAAAAAAAAAAAAAAGCGCGGAGCAATGACATTGCAACAAAAATATGCGGGGAGTAAAAGAAGAACAAAACATATTTCCTTTTATTATTTCTCCGCCTCCCATTAAAATTCCTTTCGATGCAACAGTATGCATCACGACGTCCACACGATAATCTCTGAGAGAAGAGGGGTGGAAGTAAAAAGCGGTTACACACACACACACACACAGACACCCACAAACACATAAGAGGGATAAATTTATTCAAGTCAATAGCAAAAAAATCCACAAAGATCTTTCGGTATGCATATATATATATATTGATTGATTGATAGATATATAGATAACTTATGTGTAAACGTAGATATATAGGTATATAAAAGGAATTAAAATATACGTAAAAACAAAAGAGTCATCCTGTCACCACTTGGCAACATCCTGCAAAGACTCCATAAGGGTTTCAGAGAGTCGCCAAAATTGACATTTTCCCGTGCAAATTTCCGATTTATTTAAAATCTCAGAATGTTTTTCCTCCATTTCTATTACTCGTCGAAGCAGCTGCTTCGCCTCCGATGCCTTATCGCCTGTTAACAGACGCACCATTACTCGCATGGCGCGAAGGCTCATCATTATTGAAATGCGGCATACCCACTCATGTGTGCAGCGCGCTTTCCATGTGGACATGGCACGAACCAGCAGAGCACCAGGTGTCTTGCTCGCCGCATGAGCATCTTTTATTGCAACCATGATATGGGCGGCACTTGCACGCAAAAGACCCATCAGTTGGTGCATCTTAAACTTCTTTTTATCCTCCAACAGTGAGAGAGACACGAGAGCCATCTGCAATGCACACTCCACAGGATGCACGGTGGACATGAGTTTCAGTGGCATGCGTACAGCACCCGCCTCGGGTGTTCCGCCACCTGCTGTCCACTGTGACAAGATCAGCTCCGCTCGGTGTTGCAGGGCCGCGTGATGTGCTGCGCATGTAAACAGCCGCAGGACCTCCCAGTCAATTTCAACGTCATTGGAAGTCAGCTCCCCAACCTTCCGCAACATGGAGAAGATATGACGCCCCTTTGCGACATCCGCTTGTTGGCCACTGAAGGCAACTTGACCAATTTGCCGCGAGGCGTATTTTCTGAGGGCGGACGCCAGCTGTTCCTTTGCCTCGCAACTCGTAAAGGAATCAACCGCGTGGCGGAAAAAATTCTCCTCCTCCTGTGATAACTCCTGCACTTCACCCATCAGCAGTGGCTGCTGCAAACTCAGTTTCATTTCGGTTGGCACAGGACGGGTTTTAAGGCGTGTCATGCGAATGTACAATTCACCCAGTGATTGCTGAACGTTTCGTAGTGTCACCGTTGCGGAGGAGGTGCAACACGCACCAAACACTGTGTCTGCCGGAGCTTGCTGCATCGCCTTGAAGAGTGACTGAGCTCGGTGTAGGGACTCGAGCGCCTTGGTGTAGCGGTCGGTCAAAAAGTAATGGTGCCCCACGTGGTAGTACACCTGCGCCGTCTTCGATAGGAGCCGCTTGGACTGAAGGCCCGCTCTTGTGAGGAACCGCAGCGCCGTGAAGGAGAGCGACACGACATCAGGCGTAAGGGCCGACAGCCACGCCAGGGTCGACTCCCCTGCGACAATCGTCTCCGTGCTGCCGCTGCCGCTGCTGTTGTGGTTGTCCTCATGATCACAGTCTTTACTGCCGCCTCCACAACGACGTCGTTGCTCGCGGGCTTTGATGCGGCGGCTCAGTTCCACCAGGACATCCGCCGTAAACGGTGTCCGGTCGCTCATGACGAGGAGCACAACGTCCGTGTAGAGTTCCCACACCGTGGTTTCCAGTGGTGTCACGTCAAGTATTTCTGTTTTTGTATCCATCAATGCCATTGACTCCACTTTTGTGCCCAACGGCATGCCCTTTGTGAGTGCTGCACCGCTTTTCAAAATTCGGTTCATTTGCTCCAGGCGCAACAGCCCCTCCACGACGACCTGCAGAAGGTCCTTCGCAATAAGACTGTGGATGTGAACATGACTACCTCGATTATTCTCCGCCCGCAACTGCATGTACACACGCCGCTCTGCAGCAAACTCTTCCATCGTACGGGCAACGCACACACATAAGGCGGCACTACATGGCAGAATACACCGCAAAAAGGCCCGGCGTATGGCGACACTAAGCGTCTCATCGTATGCGGCTTCCTGAAGGCGCATTTCAAAGCGGCCACATGTCAAAAAGGCTTCTCGATAAATTTCCGGCAACTGTATGATGCCACCTGCTTCCTCAATTGCCGCCTTTCGATTTTTGATCAGACGACCGATAAGAGCAGGCAGACACTTTGCAATTTCGCACACATGACTGCAAGCTTCATCCATCTTTGCACGTTGCATAAAGTACACGGCAAAGCTGCGTAGTAGCAAAGAAACCGCATCCGATGCCTTCTGTTCCGAGTCCTTTAAATGCATACCCATTCGAAAGCACATGGTCGCCAACCCCCAGTTAAGCCGCTCGTTCTCCTCTGCGCTCTTCTCCTCCTCTGCCCGCTGCGTCTCGGTAATCTCCTCTACACCAGACTTCTCACGGCCGCGGTTGAACTTACCATTGTTTATCACATCATTGGCCCCCACAAAATTGCCTTTTCCGCACGCCCCATCATCCGGGAGAAACTTCTCAAGGCGCTCATCTCTTGAGTATTCATAAATCTCCAAGTATCCCGACTCGTAGTTGCGTATTACCGCATACGTCGTCCCATCCTTTTTACACTGCTTCACCAACCATTGAAGCACATTCATTGTAAAATTCATGGCTGCCGTCGCCATACTTCCCTCGACAATTCCAAGCAATTCTTGCACTTTTCTTACTTCATACCGCTGAATAATACCATCATTGTGTACATATATGCCAACATGCGGCACATTGGCAAGCGTTGCATCGAACCAACACCGCAATGCATCACGTTGGATCTCCTGTGGTGTCATGACGACTGAGGTGTTCTCCAACTTCAGTACAAACTCCGTGTTGTCCCTACGGTCGATTACAATGGGTGTGTCAATGCCAACCAACACATCCATTAGACCAATTTCCCATGAGAATATGTGTGAATATCGACTCAGTGTTCTTATCTCCTTTGATAGGGCAAGTGACCCCACGCGGTGCGTCGGCAGTGACAGAACCCCACCGCCTGCGCCCTCATAATTATCATCGTCGTTTTCTTTCCAAGAAAAGACATCGTTGTGAATGCGGTAGAGCGCTTTACCCAACAGCGCCTTCTCCCGCATGTCACGCACCCTTGTGCGAAAATCCCGCTCACTATGTGAGTCAATCAACAATGTTGGCCCCATTCGCCTCACTTCTAAAGCAAGAGGCTTCTCATCGCAGTATGTGGACTCAAACACACTTCTCAGCGCCTCACCCGTCGAAAGCAGCAAAACGTTTTCTTCCCCACCACGCCACTCCTGCACGGCGCAGGCAAGTAGCGACCTCTTCGCTGCATTCTGATCGCGCTCGAACCCCGGGGCGTGTTGATGAACATTATACGTTGTGTCCGGTAACAGGTAGTTCCGGGTTGGTTGATCCAAGTCTGTTCCAGGCTGCATCGGCGTCTTCATGGGAAGCGGTGGGACCCCTTCCACACGCCTTACATGAATGCTCTTTGTGATACTACTCTGCATAAGAGTCTTCAGAGAAATGGATCCGCCCGAATTTCGATGCCTATCATCATTCAGCACAACAAGCGATTGCTCCTGCTCATTGTAAAGCGACGAGGAGGAAGGTGGAATCACGGCGGTTTCTGGACCCTTCGATTCCGCAGGCGTCTGCAATAATTCAGACGGTATTGTCCGAAAAAAAAACTCAAATTCCCACTTATTTATCAGAATTGATTTTTCCAGGGGATTCACACGACGCAATTGCGTTGCCTGCGGTTCCCCGCCCCCGTCGGTATGAGAGACGGGAGTTCCTTCAATACCACCAGCCACACTTTCAGCCGCATTGTTGCGGTCCAACAGTTTCCCATCGCGCTCGTCCGCCAGACGCCTTCGCTCTTCATTTTTACGCCGTTCATTAAACTTCTTCACGGCATGCCGGTGCAGTGCACGTCGTGACGGTCGTCGTGCCTCCACGGCGACATCGTTGTCGTTTGTGTTGTTTTTGCTGCCGCTTTCACTGCCAGACCTGCTGCTTACGTCCCTCTTTTCTCCTGCAGCCTCCTCTTCTCTTCGCGCCGCCGTGGACGTTGTGTGTGGCATGACTACTACTTCCTGCGGGAGAGAAACAGGGAGGAGGGAAAGAAGAAGGAGGAGGTCGGGAGAGTCACAGCGCATTTCTGCTCCCACAACTGCAGCAGGAGACGCAACGGGGAAGCGACGCCGCGACGAGACGATGCTCTTCGCAAAGGGAAAAAGGCAAAAAAAAAAAACCCAGCAGAAACACATGCAAACACATATACACATACATATATACAGAGAGAGAGAGAGAGAGGGAAAAGAAACGGACTCATGAAAGTGCCCATCAAAGTTGAATGGGCGGAAACTTCCACTACAAACAAACAAACAAACAAACAACAACAACAACAACAAAAAACGCTAAAAGAAATACTTTTCAAAAATAAATAAAACCAAAAAAAAAAAAACACAAAGAAGCAAAAAGAAGACACAGACAAAAGAAGCAAAGACAAAAACAAAACAAAACAAAACAAAAAGCAAACAAAAAACAGCAAGAAAACAACAACATATTCTCCAACCACGCACATACATAAATGGTATGCGTATGTGTGTTTCTTCCTGTCTCTCTCTCGTTCTCTCCTTCCTTCTCTGAGCAGATGAGACTTCCACCGTCATTGTCCATGTCATCCTCGGCACTGCGCCGTCCTTGCAACGGTATAAATACAACCCCTCAGAGTGTCATGACACGGTCAATGTTGGAGCGACAAACAGGGCACCGGTTGTTTTGCTGAAATCGCAAAATGCTAGCGCACTCGTAACAGAGGCACATATGACGACACGGAAGAAGAGTTGTGTCTTTTGGGTTCAATAAGCAAATGACGCAAAGATCTATTTCTTCCTCTTCTTCATCGTTGCCGTCAAGGTTATTGTCACTCCCATCACCACCAAGGTCAAACACATCGTCCAACTCATACACCTGTGTACCGTGTTGCAAAAGCTGCCGCAGAATCTTTGCTTCATACACAATCCGCGCTGCTCCTTCCTGTGGTTCGCTTTTTGGCAACAACGACACCTTTGTACGCCCCAGAGCACCTTCGGGAATATCCAGAAAGGTGTACTGTACCATTCGCTCGCTCTGTGGAAGCAACGTCGCCGCGAAAGAAGCATGGCTGTTGTGGCTCATGCTGTTCTCGCACTCCTGTCTGGACGCGAAGGCAGATTTGACAGAGGGCGGGCTAATGCAATCTGGGCTTTTAGATGGGGTTCTGTCGGTGGGCGCCTCATACACAAGTTCAATGGCAATCGGTGCGTACGTCAGGCGCCTTGCCCCGTTTTCAGAATACCTAAAGATGGCCTTGTTAAGCTTTTCAGGATGCAGCACCTCGCTAACTTCAATTTCCTCCCGGAATTCTTCCGGTGAGACAAACTCCAATAAACAAAAGGGGTTTTGACTCTTCTCCGACTGCATCAACTGCACCCCTTCCCCGGCGCGATATTCAATGTCCACGCCTGCGAGTACCCGAAGCGTCTGCCCCGGCTCCGACATGGCAATCGAAAAAGAGAGCAGAAAACCAGATTCCCTATTCTTCGAGTCCAATTGCACCAGTCTAAATTTCTGCCTTGACGGAACAGCCACTGGCAGCTGAATCGTCTCCGCACGGTCCACAGCCTCATTGTCGTCCATGAGATCCGTTTCAATGTGGAAGATGAGCGGACCGGCACTGGACGGGTGGCCAACGTATCGGATTCTCGGCCCGCCCGAGACAAGGTAGAAGGTTCTCGGCCCCCCAATCAGCGGCTGCACCGTCTGCCTGTTGCCCATCCTTTTGTTTTTTCCCCCCCTTTTTGTTTTTGTTTTTTGCTTTTTCGTCCTTCTTTGTTTTTCTTCTTCTTCACTCGTGTGTTTTCCCCTCGCCTGCGGGGCGCGTGCTCCGTCCTTCTCTTTTCGCTCCCAGTCTTCCTCCGTTCAGCCTCTCCTCTACACCCGCCCCCGGTTGAGCGCACGCCTCTGCTGCTGTTTCCGCTGCAATAAAAAGAAGGAAAGAAGACATCGGAAGGAGTGCACGGGGTTCATTCGCAGAATTTTTCACCTCGTCAATCAAATGTACACAAAACAGCAACAGAGAAATAAAATAAGCAGATGCACATTCACACACAAAGGTAAAAAAAGAAAAAAAAAAAAAAGAAAAAAAAAATAAATAGAAAATCGGTCAGGCGGGATAACATACATCCATCTATCATACATCAGCTCCGCTTGCCGCAGTTCTGGGGATGAAACAACGCGCATCAACAACCTTCCCGCAAGCACCTCACTCCCCTCCCCCTCTTCCCCCCGCTTCCTCTCACACGCTCGCAAATACCAAAAACAATTGGGTAAAGAGAAATGGTAAAGAAGAAAAAGAAGAAGAGAAAATGAGAAAACCGTCAAGGGGAGAAACCAACCGCAATAATACTTTCTCTTCCCCCAGCGCACAAAAACATAAAAGGATTCTGTTCATCGTGGCCATATGGGCGGTGGCGGTATTATCTGCCCTTGTCGCTAGGGGACCGGGAAGGAGGCGAAGGGGGAGTTGGGTCATACTGCACCCCGCACTTTGATTTTCTTCATTAGCGCCTGGCAGTACTCTTCGGGCACGCCGAGTTCCCCTAACTCCGCAAGCTTTCGCTGACGAATGGCCTCAATCGCCGCCTCACGATCCCGCATCAGCATCATGACATGATTTCCCTCCGCAACGTACTCTTGGCGCTCGCGGCGACGACGCTCTTCCACCTCCATGATCTGCTTAAGCACCGCCAAAGAATTCTCTTCATGTTGCTGACGTGCGCGCGCCTTGCGCTCACGCTCCTGCTCAAGCGCAAGTTTTTGTACAGCGACGATGTGCTCAAGTTCCTCTATCTCTTGCTGCCGTTGTTCCTCCTTGATGCGTTTGCGCTCCTCCATCTGTTGTTCGCGGACACGGGCCAAATCCTGCAAGACGGCTCGTTCGTGTTCCTTTCGCTCCTTTTCTTTACGTCGCATCTCCCGCGCGTGTGTCTCTTGTATACGTTTGGCTCGAACTTCGTCAAGCTCGGCCTGTTTGTCCTGCACCCGCTGTTGCTGCGCCCGAAGTCTGGCAACTTCCCGCTCCTTTTCTTCCCGTATACGCTGCTGCTCCTCCGCGAAGCGACGTTCACGCTCCTCCTTCTCTTTGATGTATTGCGCTACACGCTTGTCTTCTTCCAATTCCAGTTCCTGCTGCCGCTTCTTCAGTTTGATCTGCTCCGCGTTGGCAAGTGCGGCGTCCTCCATCAGACGACGTGCGGCTTCCTGTCGGCGTAATTTCTCCGCCGCTTCTTCCTCCCGCAGACGTTCAATATGGCGCGTCATCGCCTCCTGTTCCTGTTGGTGGGCCTCGAGCTTTCGAATTCGGTCAACCTCCCGCTCGTCCAGCTGCGCCTTAATGACCGCCAAGTTCTTCTTGCGACCTTCTATCTGTTGTCGCTCACGTTCCTCGTACAGCTGCTGTGCCTTCTTGGACTCAAACAACATCATCTGGTCCAGCTCCTCCTCCTGCGCCCTTTCCTCCTCTTTGCAGCGCTTCTTCTCCATCAGCTGTGCATTGCGGATGGCAACACACTTTGCCTCCATTACAATTTGATTCATGGCTCTCACCTCTTCAAACTGCTCGTCAATGAGGTTCTTGGCCCGCTCCAAGTGAAGTCGCTTCTGCTGCTCCTCCTCAATGTCTTCAAGCGTCTTGTCATTGTCACCATGCAGACGATGTAGGGCATCGTATTCCTGCATGCGCTGCTTTCGCTCATTGGCGGCAGCGGTGCGGGTTCGCACAGTGCTTTGGAGGGGAAACGTCATGACATTCTTCCCCGCGATCATACTACGCACAATGTCCAACTCGGTTCGGGTAAGAATCGTCGAATCACGTGGTGCTTTGCGTTCATTGAGTTCTTTTCGAAGATCACCGTCTGTTTGCCCGGGCTTCCTTGGCGGGAATACACTGGCATCCAGCCGAGTCATCATGTTGGCCATCATAATGTAATAATTGACCCTCTTTTTTCTTTGACTTTGGCGATGGGCGCAGAAACAAATAAAGCAAAAAATGGGCACCTTTCGAGTAGAGCAAAAAAAAAAAAAAAAAAAAAGTGAATTTACATACATGCATATATATATATATGGAAAAGTGCAGGGATGAAAGAATAAAACTTGTACACCAAATCAAAAGCATCAGAAACGACTCAGTAAGCAAACACACACCCACCCACACACATAAACACTACAAAACAGAAAGAAATGCCGGACAGACGCCTGAACACAAGCCGTCAGTCAAAGGGTCAAGCAGCCGCTGTTTGGTCCATTTCAAATTTCCCCGACATCCTCCTCTCCCTCTCTCTTTTTCTTTTTACATCGATTTTTCTGGTGTGGGAATCGAAAAAACATTTTTTGAAGGAGTAAATAAGAGAGCCTTCACATTTTTTGGCACAAACTTCTTGATCTCCTGCCTCTCTGCATATGTGGGGCGCTCCATAAGGTCCATCAAGGCATGAAGCAGATCCTGGCGCTTAAGCTCCTCCCGCATCATCTCTAACAGCGTCTCATTCGGTTCCTCGTCTTCCTTTTCCTGATTTAACGGCGAAGATTGGCGCTGCAAACGTCGGCGTGCCCCATGGGGCCTACTGGTGTAATCACCACCGGCACCTTCTCCAGCCGCGGTCCCTTGCACCTCCATGCTATTCATTAACGCGTTCAGTATGTTGTTAACATGCAACTGCGTCTCTAACTGCTGCAACTGCATCTCCAGTTGAAACATACGCTTCTGTCTGCGTGCACACGCGGCACATGTCGTAGTTTCCTTCTGAGACCGTGAATTAACGCCCATTGTCGTCGTAAACGTCTGCAAGGGGGATACGAACAGCGCGGGCGTGTTTTCTCCCGTATTCACGCCAATTTCCTTTACTGCAACTTGCACGACTTCGCCAAGGCCGCCCGGCTTCTCAATCACTTTGTACCGCGTTGAGATCATCTGCAACTAACAAAATCCCCTACTTGACAAATAAAATAAATTAAAAAAAAACACAAATGGGAAACGAGGCACAATACAAGAGGAGGATTGTGAACACACACACAAAAAAACAAAACATATGCATTAAATACATATACATATATATATATATATGTATATATATATATATGTATATACAGTGACGCCTTCTCAAAGAAAAATAATCCAAATCACACACACACACACACTCACACTCACACACAAAAATAAAAAACACAAAAACACACATTGAGAGAGTACACATAGAGATATAGTAAATACGGTCTTCTAAACGCCGAATGGGACAATAATTGTCTCCTAAACAAGAGATGTATACAAAAAAAAAAAAAAAAAAGCAGTATATATATATATATATTTATATATACATACTGGTTATTGTAAATGGTGTTTCACTCCTTTCCGTTCACTCTCACTCTCGCATGTATACACACAAGCACAAAAAGGTGGTCACTACAACAACTATACAACCAAAGCGTCAATTCCGTCTAAAAAAAAAAAAAAAAAAAAAAGCAAAGCACACACATACACCTTTTCTTCTTCTTCTTTTATTATGCGATTGGCGGCGAGGGAAAAATTTATCACGATAAACCTGCCTGCGCCAAGACACTATGAAGGCTGACCATCGCCACTATCTTGGTTCGACAAAAAGGGCACGTCAACACATCGCCGCGTGTTGGGCGTAGTTTGTTGCTGCATGTTTCGCAGCAGCAGGTATGATAGCATGGAAGAAACGTCACGGAAGGACTGGCATCAAGGCACAGAAAACAGACAGAATCATCCTCCCCCGTACTGAACTTCGCTGACCGGGGTGTTGGCAGACGCACTTCTGCCCCCTCTTCCTCCCTAAAATCACGTGCTGCAGGGGGCTCCTCGCCCGATGCCACCGCGGCAGGCGCATTTGTCGCCAAATCATGACTATCCCTATCACTATTTTCAGTGTCATGAATATTATACTCGTTGGTGCTGTTGTCATTTTCATTATTATCATTATTGGTAGTAGTGATGTTGCTGGGCATGATGCCAGAGGCAGTTATAACAGTAGTAGGAGCTGTTGCCGTCGTTGTAACAGGTTGGACATTAGTATTCTCCTCGACAGTGGTGGTATCTCGAAGAAAAGGTGTTCCTTCCTCGACAAAATTTTGTTGCTCATCCTGTTCCCGCCGGCGTAATTGTAGGGACAACAAAATCAAAGCTGCAATAAGTGCAAATACCATAAGTGCGCCTCCTACCCCAATGGTTACTGTAAAGTAATAATTGCTACCCCCATCCTCCTTTTCACGCATCTTACAAGATTGAATGACTTCACCATTTCTGCAAGACGCATATGGAGGCTGGCACGTGGAAGTGGAAATGCAAAAGTAACACCAATTTCTCATTTCACAGCTTTCACAGTCATCATATTTCACAGAGCAAAGCTGTCCACATGTTGTATCGCGATTTGTTACAATGGCATAGTCACTGCAAGGCGGTTCCACGGAATTATTGTCAAATTTATCAAAACACTGCTGGCCTATAGGCCGTTCACAACACCATGCACACTCGTTCATTTCAAGACAATCCGACGCATAGAAAAATGGGCGACTGGTACATTTGCTGCTCGAACGAGCATCCCCTACTGCTGTCGCTGCGGCAATTGTTGCTGTCACGGTTATTGCGCAATAGAGCCGCACGAACAAAAAGAATACAGACAATGAAAGCATTGATATAAATATAAGAAGCAGTTTCCGGACCTTTTATTATAGGCGTTACTGAGCTAAAAAAAACAAAACAAAACAAAACGACGAAGAAAAAAGAACTGTCCTTTTTTTATTTTTTATTTTTTTTAAATGCCTGTTGATGCTGTAAAGACGTACTCTCCACACCCGCTTCTTCTCCGGACTAAACACCC
>NW_001849496.1:161862-171280 GCF_000209065.1 Trypanosoma cruzi
GTTCGTGCAGCAGCACGCGGACTAAACCCGCCTTGTTCCCCTATTTCGTCACGAGCAAAAGGTATCAAACCCAAATTTCCCCCCTTTTGTCTTCTCCATCCCTTCCCTTCTTGGCCTTGTGCTAACAGCACCTGCCCCTTTCGGAGGTTTTGCGTCTTCCTCCTTGGCTATCTAACCTCACGCTTTCTGACCTTCCTGCACTCTTCCCGCCCGACGCCATTGGCTTCCCGTTGCGGTCCTTCATATCCAAAAAGATCTCTTTGGTAATCTCCTGAAACGCATATTGCACGTTTTCCTTCTCTTTTGCGCTTGTCTCGATGTATGAAATGCCGTGCTGCTGCGCCCAGGCGGTTGCTTCCTCCTTTGAAACTTGTCGTGCACTGCGGGCCTCGTCGCTTTTACATCCAATAAGCAGACATGGTATTCCTGGAAGGGCCTGCTGACGCACACGCTCAATCCATTGATCTAAATGGAGGAACGAGGGGCGGTGAGTGAGGTCAAAGCAAAGCATCACACCATTTGCACCACGGTAGAAGGCAGTGGCAACGGACTGAAATCTTTCCTGTCCAGCGGTGTCCCAAATCTGCAGGCGAACACGCTTATCCATGTAATTCATCTGATGCATGCGGAAGTCAATGGCGATGGTGGATGCGTAGTCCTTGTAGAAGACATCTTCTGATAGACGCACCGTCAGAGATGATTTTCCCACACCACTATCACCAATGACGATGATTTTAAAGATATAGTCGCAGTCCCCTCCAGGGGCGGATGAAGAGGACATGGCGTCGAGTGCCCCTCCTTCTTTTTTCCTCTTTTTTTTCCTTTCCTTTTCTTTTCTTTCCCAAATTATTTCTTTTCCTCGCTTGCACGGGGTTGTTTTGTTGTATTGCTCTCTTCCTTTTTTCCTTTCGTTCCTCCACGCGTGAGCAAAGAAACGGAGAGCGGCAGAAAAGGAAAAAAAACAAAAAAAAAACAAAAAAAAAAAAAAAACAAGCGCACAAGATACACCACTTCTGGTGCGATGCGTCCTTGGCACGGCACGGGAGGACCGCACACACACACACACACAGGCAAGCAGAAAGGAAAAAAAAAAAAAAAAAAAGGACATGGAAGATGTCTTGCAGCCTGAAAGAGTCAAGACAACCAGGCAAACAAACAAATACACACACACACAGATAGAGAGAGAGAGAGAAATCTAAATAAAAATATATACACATATAAAAGGAGGGAATAAAATGAACAGAAAGGTACAGCACCAACACTGGGCGAGAGGTGAACAGTAAACACGCAGCACATAAGCCCCAGCGTGTGGCCTCTTACCCCCTTTTTTTCATATTCCCACAAATGCAAAATAAAGAGGCAGCCGGGGAGAAGGGGGAAGTGAATTTTGCCCAACAACTCCCCCCTTTCTCCCCCCTACCACCAACAAACACACACACGCAGACCGGACAGTGGAATTTATCCCGCATCCACGCACCATCCAAAACAAAAGATACATCAGGGCTTGTGCCGTGACAACCAAGCTCCCTCTTTGTGAACTCACAAGGTGGCGGCAGTCTTTTTTTTTTTTTTTTTTCTTTTTTTTAAGAGCCCAGCAACCGCCGAAGTCCTCTCTCTCTGCGTGAAGGGGTGGGGGTACTGAATTAACAGGACAAACAAACAACGAAACAAAACAAAACAGAGAAAAACATTCACCACCACCACCACCCGCCCACCCCAATGCGGTAAATTTGTAGTCAACAAAACAAAACATAAAACAATGAGGTGATGAATGCAGAAAACAGGAGATTTCAACAAAACGCACCATCCTCCACTGCGCCCCCTTTCCCCCCTCCCCGACACACACACACACACACCGGGCCGCACATTTCCCTCCAGAAACCCTTTGAAGAGAATCAAAAAACAAAAGCAACAATAAAGAAACTCCAGTCAAAAAAGAAAAAAAAAAAAAAAAACCCGTGACTTCTCCAAACTTCCTTTTTCTTTTTTTTCTTTTTTGCCTCTCGGTATTATCCAGTTGGTGTTGTTCCTTTTTTTCTTTTTTTTTTTTTCTTCCCTTTTCCTTTCCCCTCTCTCCCCCCCCTCCCCCCTCGCCGTTTTTGCAACGGCGTCAGAAGGCGGTGCAGCAGCCTTTTTTCCCCTCGATCTCACGATTTATCGGTCTTCCATGACGTCCGTTGATTCCACTGCGACCCCCTTCCAGTGGTGGGGTCGTGCTCTGCGCCACGTATGTTGCTAGCTGCTGAAACGCCTCTGAGATGTTTCTATTCTCCTTAGCGCTCGTTTCCAAGTAACACAGACAGTTGTGGCTCCTCGCCCACGCGTCGGCCTCACTCTTCTCCACTTGCCGTTGGCTCCCTAACGAGATGCCGACATCATTGACATCCTCTCTTTGAACAAGATCCAATTTGCATCCCACTAAGATGACGGGTGGCATATTGGGGCAATTTGTCCTCAGGCGATCGTACCACTCATCCACATCCTCAAAGGAGACACGATTTGTGATGTCGAAGCAAAGCATGACACCGTTGCAGTTTCGATAAAACGCCGTTGTCAGAGTGACAAAACGATCTTGACCGGATGTGTCCCAAATCTGAAGCCGCACGGTGCGTGGTTTTTTCTCTAGTGTTGTACTATGGCAGTACTTGAAGTCCATGCCGATGGTTGGAACAATGTCCTCGTAAAATGTCCCGTCACAGTACCGCGACGACACGTTGCTTTTCCCCACACCAACATTGCCAATCACTATGATTTTGTACGCAAGATCCTCTGACATGAAAAGGGTACCGACGCGTTAGAAGATTTTCCTATTAATTTTGTTTCTTTGCTCCTTTTTGCTTTGGGTTGTTTTGCCTGTTATTTCCTTCGTGTTTCTTCGCTTCCACCTCTCGCTAAAAACAAAAATAACTAAAAAATAAATAAAGAGAAAAATAGAGAGACTGTGTGTCTGTGTGTGTGTGTAGAAGTGGACACAAACAACGAAAAAAAGAGAACGGTCCCCACACCCCCAGGTGACAGTACACCGTGAACGCCGTGCTCACACGAAACCAGATGTGTATGTGCATGCGGCAACCTGCACAGTGCCGTTGGGAGAACTTCGGACCGCTTTAGGAGGAAACCAACAACAACAACAACAAGAAAAACCACCCGCCCCACCTAATTGGTGTCACCGATACCACGTCGGGTGCAACTCCTTCAGTTGCTCCCGTAGACACCGCACCCTCGGCGCCTTATACGGCGGCTCCCAGATGACAAGAAGGACATGGTACCCCACCGCTGCAAAGAACGCAAGAAAGAGAAGGATCATCACCCCAATGCGAACAGGGAGAAGGTGATCCACCACAACTGCATCCGGCGGGAGCCGTCGCTCTCTATTGTACGGTGTGTCAGGCAGCGGTGGGGGCAGGCGGCCGTGCGGGGCGGAGAGGATACACGCGTAGAGAAGAAACGGCAACAAAAAGCAGACCAGGCCGATGGGCAGCGCCAAACGCGGCTGTACGTATGATCCAATAAGCGTTACAATAATTCCAATTACGGTAACAAAAAGAATGGCAAACGTACCGTCACCGACACCAAGAATCATCCTGCGTGCTACGTGTATCTTCTTTGCGCAAAGCCATAAAAAAAGGCACGACACCTCAAAAGCCAAAATTCAAAAAAAAAAAAAAAAAGAAAATATGGGGGAGGGGGAAAAAAAAAATACCAGAAGCATGCACCCAATAAAAACAGCCACCACCACCACAACAACAAAAGCATAAAATCAAATTTGACCGCCGGATGCACGGCAGATGAGTAAATGGCTCAAAGGGAGAATAAAAATTTCAAAGAAAAAAAAAAAAAAGATGAGACAACAAACAAACAAACAAACATATACATTGGAACAAGAAAAACAAACACACACTCAAAATACATACATACACCAACAAGAAACAACACACAGATACATATATGTATACGACTCAAAATACAGGCGTCTGATGTGTGCCTAGCGACAAAACAAGATATTTCTATCGTAATTGACATATCTATTACGTTTATTTCCCTTCTTCTTCTTTTCTTCTTCCACCCCGGTTTGTTGTCGTTCGTGGTTTATTTTGATTTCTACTATTTCTCTCTCTCTCTCTCCCTCCCTGTTTGTGTGTGTTGGGTATGGTCTACATGCAGAGGTCCCAGTACTTGTAGTAGTCCTCATCCACAGCGTTAGTGTAAAGCTCATCTAGTTTTTTCCGACGAATTTCGGCTGCCTCCTTCTGCTTCTTCTGCTCAGCGGCAACAGCCTCACGTTCAGCACGGCGTTCACGCTCCCTCTGTCTCTCCAGGGCGTTCGCCATGCGCAGTTGAAGGTTCTCTTGCTGTCCCCAGTGCTTCTCCTCCTCCACCTCCAGCAGCCGCCGACGCCGCATGGCATCCCGCTGTAAGGCCTGGTCCTTGTACAACTGCTCCTTCTGCTCCGCCGTCATTCCCTTGTAGCGATCGGACTTCACCTTTT
This sequence comes from Trypanosoma cruzi, assembly GCF_000209065.1. Taxonomy (NCBI): domain Eukaryota; phylum Euglenozoa; class Kinetoplastea; order Trypanosomatida; family Trypanosomatidae; genus Trypanosoma; species Trypanosoma cruzi. The sequence goes on from NW_001849496.1 coordinate 166,352, forward strand.
TGCCAAGCTCACCCACCATGGTTTCGGTTTCGTTAAGGAAGTCTCCCTCGAGGTGGTACCGAATCTCCTCCAGGCCCTTGCGTGTATCCTCCTCCTTGTCACGGATGGCCTCGCGACGCTTCTGTTCTGCCAACGCCTTGTTGAATTCGGCCTGATTCTTATGGGATAACCGGCGCTGTTCAGCAATATTTCGCTCCACTTCATAGATGCGGCGGTTAACCTCCTCATTCCGCTCATCAAACGCATGATTTGCCTCCTGCTCCATCCACTTCTTGGCGAGTTTCTCCTCTACTTGCTGCTGAGCCCAATCCCGCTGCTGAAGTTGCTGCTCCCGGCGACGATTTTTAAAGTCCAAATCTTCCCCCTCAAACTTCTGCAGGGATGAGACACCGTTGCGGGGATCATCGTCGCCCACACGGGCAGGCAAATCCTTCACCTTCCAAGTGGGGTCGTTGAGATCCCACTCTCGACGCATGTGTTTTTTTTGGAATGTCTCACGGTAGTCTTGTAGTTCCTTTTCACGCCCTGCCCGAATTTCATTCACCTCCTTCTGTAATGCCTGCGCATGTCGGTCCATCAGCAATGCCTGTCGGTCAAAGAATTCATTTCGTTCCTGCTCAAGACGCCGTAGGGCCTCTTTTTCACGCACCTGATCATCAAGAGCTTCCTTGTCAATGCCCATGTGCCGCACCTTTGGGTCCCGAAGCCGTTCCGCCCGCTGCATCATAAAAAGTCGTTTCTTCGATGTTGTATCAAGCGGTCCTGTGGACATTGTCGCGGTGGGTGAAATGGCGGGAGCATTCTGCGCCGCAGAGTTCATCTTTGGCCTGCTGTTTCTTTATCGCTATGGAAATGCAAAAAAGGTGGGAGCTAGTACAACAAGAAAAAAAAAAAAAAAAAAAAAAAATAACAGAAATCAAGTGAAAGCAGTCATATTTACCCCTTCAAATAATACTGCCAGCATGAGAACAGCTTCAGGTGCCCTCCTTGTTCTCACCTCCTTGGCGGGGTGAGGGGAAAAAAAGTGAATGTATCATACCAAATTCCACATCTGTGCAATCCAATGTCTACACAACGGGTTTAAATGTGAGTAATGGGGACGGTGCGGAGCATTTGAAGCAGTAATTCCTAATGCTTCTGTTGACCCCCTTGCACTTGGGGCACGTCCACAGCGTCACCTCCTTTCCGGGGAGTGGCGGGGGCGCCGGTTTGGGTTGCAGGCACTTATGACACACAACACTTCCCCTAAAGTTCATCTGGCCGCAGGGACACGCCCAGTCGTGGGGGTCTTCTCCGGGCAGCGATGGCCGCCGAACACCGGGCGGAAGGGGCGGTGCGGGAGCGCCACATTTGAAGCACTCTCGCTTTGACTTGTAATTCAGTTCGCCGCACTGACACAACCAGTCGCCTTCGGCGGGCTCGCGGTGCCGTGAGCGTTTGCCTTTGATTCGTCTCCCGAGGCAGCACGGGGTGGCCGACATCATGTACGCACGGGAGCTGCAACCGAGCGCGAGGGTTTGTGATGGGCCCCGTAATTGGCCAAAAAATGTCGTTCCTGCGAGTGACGCGACGCAGCGCTGCATTCGCAATACCCCGCCCACTATGTGTTTCATGCGTCGTTCCCTTCGTGTTCCCTTCCTTTCCGTGGAGAGAGGGGAAAAAAAAGGGGGTGAGAGAAAGCAAATAATAATAATAGTAATAAAAGAAAAGGGCAGAAAGAGGCGGAATCAACACCAGAAGCAGCAGTAAATAATATACACATGTTTATATAAAAATTCCCCGCGGGTATTGTGACGCATCCTCGCAAACAGCACCAACAACTTCACTATCAAGAGGAAGATTAACAACAAAAAACAGAAACGGGGTGATACAACACAGAGAAGTGCAAATAATGGCATTGATGGGGGGAAAAAAAATCAACCAAGGCAGCCGGTCACAAGCGTTGAAAAGTGCTGAAACTCTTTTGTGAACAGGCTGCGGTTGTTTTTGCGAACGGACTCACACGCACTCGAGCCCAATAGCTCAAATGCCGCCCTCACCTCCGCATCCTTGCCGGCCGACAGGGCAATTTCCGCAAATTCCCCCGCTAACCGCCGAAACGACTCCCCGTCCAAGGCAATAAGCGATCGGAGAAGAACCTCCGCCTTCGACGATGGGCATTTCCGTGACAAGACGACATCCAACGTCAACCGTAAAAGGCGTGAGAAGAGATTCGGATCGGCGTGAAGCAGGGAGCCACAAACGCGGTCCCGGTGCTCCACAGAGTCACACTCCGCACAGCACAACACGCCTGTGAATATACCGAGCGCGTCCGCGCTTTGCGATGCAAGTGACGCGGAACCGGAGATGTAATAGCCCAGAGAAATTTCCAACATATGAATGACGTGGAGAAGTTCCCCGACGGGTACCTCGCAGAGAAACCACAAATGCAATTCCCGTAGGAGTTCACCTGCGAGCATGAGATAGGCCTTTGCAAGTTTCTCATATTGGCAGAAACGGTGACGGTCCACTAACATCATGGCCTGCCATAGGACGGTCAAGCAGGTTTTCAATGCCTTGTCTTCGTAGAGGCGCAGTACCCCCAAGTTACAGTAACCCCCTGACAGAATATTACGTCCCGTATGAATCAATATCCTCAGGCACTTCAACCCCCACTCCCCGAGGCACAACTCACCGGATCCCAATGCCCTTCGTACCAAATGAACTGCCATCTCCAAAGAGCTACTGACTTCACGGAAAAGATGATATCCCTCCACACCGTTGGCACCAAAGTTTATGCGACGATAACGGTTCTCAGTAATTTCATTGATCAAGCGAAGCAGCTGCACGCCGCACACCGTCCCCAGCTGGTTCTGAAGCTGCTGCGTCAGGAGAAAAAGGCAGGGAAAAAAACGTCTTAAGAGCACATTGTATTCATTTTGGCCAACGCACGAGCGAAATACGCCCCGCCACAAACAAATGACTCGAGTGAAGGAATCCAACTGGCCATCGGCAACTGCCATCCCTCCTCTCAGGCACATCTCAAGCTCCTCAAACAAGGGCCGCACAAAATCTGCCCTCGAAGACTCTGAATTACACCCAAGAAAATGAACTTGTGCCCGGATACGTGACAGGTGGTACTCTACTCTGTAGAACACGGCCGCGTTCCTCGATGTCTTCACGTTGCTCGCATCCAGCATAAGTCGAGTGTCATCAAATTGAGGCAGTTTCCTCAACACCACCGCCGTGGAGGGTGATTGAGCCATCTCACTCAACAGGTGTATGGCTTCAAACACGGTCTGGTCGCTGCAAGAACACACGCAATCCAACACTTCGTCCACCACCAGTTCCAAAATAAAAGTAGCAAGTGTGCCAAAATCCTTCGCGGCGAGTGAAAGCTGCAACGACTCCTGCAGTTTTTTCGACCCATCCATCCTATTCAAAAGAGTTATATGCCACGCAAAACGCAGAAACGCTAAAAGAGATCTGTGGAAGTGACGGCTCGTTGCAGAGGGCAGGGAACGGGAAAAATTCATCTGAGAGCTTTGTCTGACAACATTCAAGCAAGCAAGCAGCACAGTGGAATCCAAAGCACGTCCATTGCGGCTGAAGCGGTACGAACCCAGCCATGAACTGGCGAGAGTGATGATAAACGCCAGGCGCTCACACACACAAAACAACTGCGGTGATGACCGGACTTCAGGTATTTTCAGCGCCTCCAGCAAAGAAGATATTTCCTTGGCAATGTACTTTTCCGCCTCCTCCCCACAGAAACGCAGAATTTGAGATACGAATTCAAACTCCAGTGAACTCGTCTCCGCGTCCTCATCTAAAATGTATTCCCCAAATAAAGATGCCTCTCCGCTCGTAGCAAACCGCACCGCCTGCTCTTGGTGTGACATCATGTACGAGAGGCACACATCTGGTGCGAGCAGCTCAAATAATGTACACCCGTCCTTGCAGTATGATTGAGAGCCTACCAGTTTGGCCCAAATAGAAGTCAGAGAAAGAAATGACTGTCGTGCGTGATGCCAGTTTTGAAAGCATAACTTCGTGAACTCAGCGACAGCTCGAACCCACCGCTGGTAGCAGGGAGCCTTCCGCATCTCATCAATCGTAAAATTTGGTTTAATGCGATTCAGTAGACGGCAAAATTCCCGCAGAACCGTGGCCTCTTCCAAGTGAGAGCGCGACTCCATAATAGACAATGTGGCAGAAAGAATCTTATTCATCCACTCCGCCTGCTGTTGTCGAGAGGAGTAGAGGGGCGCATTTACCGACACAAGGGGCGTGATGGCCTCCAACACGTCACACAGAAAACTCGGGTTCGTCACTGGTGTGGCGTACAAATCAAACAGCTTCACAAGCAGGCCCTGATCGACAAGGTCCGCGGCCCATTCCAGAGGAAACTCACATGTCATGACATCATCTGCCGCCTCATCGCATGAACACGTAAAATCAAACAATAGAATGCGCTTCACTAGTGCTACTAAACCGCAAATGGCCTTTCCGTCCGTCTGCTGGATCCGCTTCAGGCATTGCGAAGCGGCACGAAATATGGGGAGAAGACACGCATTGCGAAAGCATGTAATCATTCGCTTGTGGTTAATAAGACTGCGTGCCGTTCCTTCTGCTCTTTCCGCTTCTTCAATAAAGGCGACAAGGATCGCACACGAGAGTGCAATGTGCCCGTCCGAGCAGTTGGATTCTTCCAGCTTCAACGCAGCTGTCACCCGGTGAGGGAAACTCTGCAGCTCCGGGGCATCACAAAAGCCCTGCTTCACCACAGCACATAAAAGACGAATCAATACATCCACACTGGAGGCATTTAGCGAATTGTGTCGCTGCACAATTAACCAGCTCAAAAATGATTCAAGGGACACGAGGTCGGCCGTGCCAAATTTGGACTTTACCAACTGCCGCAGCGTTTGGGAAACAAAAAATATGGCA
>NW_001849496.1:171380-180460 GCF_000209065.1 Trypanosoma cruzi
TTCTCTCCCGTATGGTGTCTGGTGTAATCCCGCCTCCATCAAGGCAAGTTGAAGACGGAACCGTGGGTCTTTCATGATATCGTCCACCGTGTACCCGTGCACATTGAACTGCGAAGCTTCCGAGAATGAAACAAAGGGCACACTCTGTTGACTAGAGGTGGTAGGCTGCAGAACTCTTTCGGCATCATACGTCACCCCCAGACGCCTCTCAATGCCTTTAAAAAACGTCTCCAATGTTCGTTGGTGCGCCTTGCGTAATTCTTCCATTTCTTCTTGATGCTTCTTGCGTAAGCGACACTTTTCTTCGTATTCCTTCTTTCTTTCCTCCACGCGTTTTGCGTTGTGATCCTTTTGAATGGCCTTCTTCAGTGCATTCTCCTCCGCCAGCGCCTGCTGGACAACACGCTCCTTCTCTTGGAGCTCGCGCTGCTCTTCCTGGTACTCCCTCAATCGCCGTAGACGCTCCTGAAACTCCGCCTCGCGAATGCAAAGTAGCTTCTGATGCTTTTCATCCTCCTCCATTTTTTTAGCCTCTTCCTCGGCACGGCGTGATGCGTCCTTCGCCTCACGGGCTATACGGAGCCTCTCCAGCTCTTCTTGAGTCTTCTGTTGACGTTCCTCACGCATCCTCGCCTCTTCACTTATGGCGTTCCGCATCTTCATGATCTCCTCTTCCGCCATCACAGCCTTCTTAAACGACTCCAGAAGTTCCGTAGTCCGTTTCTTGTACTGAAGTGTGACTGAGCGCATGTACACTCGTCCTCGTTTCTGCCGAAGTGCCTCATCTACGACGCGTCTCGCCGACATCTTCGAGAGGTGCGGAAGAGCCCGCTGTACGCGGTCGTATAACTCCTCCGAGATTGCAGCGGCGGTAGTGCCGGACTCCACTTCGCTGTCGTACGTTTTTAATATCAATGACACAGTGCGCAAATCATTTTGGGACTGCAATACCGTCCCGACCCTCCTGTCGGTGCATGCCGCCGCTTGAGACGTGGTGTTTTCCCCTTCTGTTTGCAGGGCATTCCGGTACGTCTCCACCAGAGCAGCATTTATCTTGCCATCGATGGACTCGCAAATCCCGTCAAATGTCTTCATCGTTGACTGGATCAACCTCTGAAGTGTCTCCATTGGGCTCTGCTGGTCCGTCTCCCCGTTCGCCTCCCCGCATATCATCTTTTCCGCCTCTACGTCTGTCACCTTCTTCTCCAGAAGCTCCTTCCGCAACGCTGAGATGCTTTCTGAGAGTGTCCGCAGCGCTTCTTGAGACGGCTGGTTTTTCTGCTTGTGCAGTTGCTCAAGTTCCTTCCGTATACGCGTGACACGTTCACTCAGATAGCCTAAGAGTTCATTTTTTTGCTCCTCCTGCTCCGCCAGCTTGTTTCTGAGTGACTGCGGCAACAAGTGCGCACATGAGGCGTAAGCCTTACTCAGCTCCAGGTCGCGCGATACGGCCTCCCGCTGGAGAGAAGTCCACTCCGCCAACCATCGTCCTCCACGTTTTGTCGTTTCCGCTGATTTTTTATGGGCGTCCATTTTGGAGCGAATGCGCTGCAGCGTCTCTTTGCCCTGCTGTGCCCTTGCCCGCCATTCCATGAGCGCCGCCTCCTGGTCTTCGACAGAGGAGGCAATCATGTGCGCTCGGTGACGCAACGCCACCGATTTCTTCGGCGGCGGCATCCGGCCGCACTGTTGGATGGAGAAAGCAAACAAAAAAAAAAAAGAATAAAATGCATGGAGCAGGAGTATACAACTACAGCCACACGGGCAATAAGCCAACACCCATTTCCGCCCTCCACACACACACACACATGAAGAGGGACAGAAGAATTCAAGTAAGAAGAAGAAGAAGGAGAAGAAAGATTATAGGAAGAAAGGAGAGAAAGAGAACCCATACACACACAAACCCTCACGGCATAAAACACATGCCACTTGTACAGGGAGACCTCCTAATAAAAGCCCGTAATATATATATATATTTATATTTATGTATTGAACAGTAAAGGAGAACAGCATTGGAAAAAAAAAAAAAAAAAGAAGGAATAATAATAATAATAATAATAATAATATATTTAAAAAAAAAAAAAACAACAACAACAGAATGAGGGTCCAACAAAAATTATAACTCCCTCCCCCCCCCCCTCCCCCGGAGAATTGGTATGGAGTCAGAGAGGTCAACACCACTCATGCTCGCTCGCTCACCACCCCACCCTTCTCCTTCTCCACAAAAAGGCGAAAAAGAAGAAAAAAAAAAAAAAAAAAAGAAGAAGCAGACACAAATATGGGACGCAACTATTCCGTTGTTGTGCATGGATTACTGAGAACGAGTTTTCCTTCAGAATTTAAATGGCAGTCCACCCTGCCCGAAGACAGTAGCTCCTTGCTTTCGTCCGATATACCTACAGGCATTAGTCGACGTATCTTTTCATGTGCCTCTTTTGTGCAGCAGCAGAGATTACGGATGCAGAACTCAGCCCATTCCACCATGCCAGGGTTTTCCTCATCAAACCGCGTACTCGTGAGAACTGCTGCGAGAAGTGCCGAATTGCTTACAATGAACGAACAGGCTTCAACATTGTCAAGGGTAAGATTCGCCATCAGACGCATATGTTCTGTTCTGTATCCTTCTTGAAAAAATGCAATTTCGTGTTCACGTGGAATGCTCAGGGCGTCCTCAATGTAACTCAATACATCACGTTCCATCAAATACATTTGAAGGGCTTTTACCAACCGGGGGTGACTCACCAAAATAAGACAGAGCAACTCCACGGCAACATGGGACAAGTGCGCCCCCGTTTCCAGCCACGCCTCAGACCCATCACGAAACTCCTCTACACTGCTGTTTCGTGGAATACTATCCGTATCCATAAACTCCGCACAAGTGCTAGATGCTTCACTACAAGTCTTATCATTCCCAGAGGCGTACTTAGCCTTCAGATGTTTCCCTGTACGGCGTACTATATGGGGTGCAATGCTTAGTGCGAGGTCAGCCATTCTTTGCAGGACCCGCTGAAAATGAAGCATCTCCTCACCCTCCTCACGCTTGGCTTGAAACGCAGTTTTATCAACCGCTTGCTCCAATTTAAACTTCAAAGCGTAATTCCGCAATTCGCTATCCGTTTCACATAAAATCAGCAATGAGTCCACCTTTGCGCTTATAAGCCGGAGTACCTCAGCGTCAGCATCCTTAATGGAGACATCGCAGCCAGACATTTTCTTTTCTCCCTATTGCCCCTATAAAAGTGAAAAGAAGACATGAATATGCATAGAGAGAAAAGAAATAAAAAAAAAAAACAACAGTTTACCGAAGTCATGACACACACGGTTGTAATGACATGTTCCTCCTTCAGACAGGGCTCAAATTAATCACCCGATTTCTCCATCTCTCTCTCTCTCTCTCTCTCTCTCTCCCTTTTAAGAGATGCGCTTTCATGTGAACCAACAAACCCCTCCTTTTTTTTTTTTTTTTTTTTGTGAGGGCCACTGGCGCTCTGGCACGCCCCACTACCGCATCCAACGCAGCATTCACAGCAACAGTACCGGGACTCCACACAAAAATGCTTTGGGTATTGCAATCACATCTTTTGGACGCCAAATAACAAGGAAACAAAAAAGAAAAACAAAAAAAAAAAACGCAAACTCACGACAAACTCCCATGCATTCACAAGCAAGACGGTCCAAAAAGTTTTCCTGCAAAGCACCAGAGAGGTGCAATTCAAATATAGCCGCATTGGACACGACAGGCGTATCGTAACTTGAGACTACTGTGAAGAAACTCGTTTTATCCGTGTCGGTGGCGCTAAGAAAAGCGCATTTCCAACTAGAAGTGAGGGCCACACAATTTTTTCCGGAAGCCGAGCAGCGCACCGCCACCCTTCGATTTTACTCGCCATTCAAAAAATTTCGTTGACACACCCGACCTTTAAAGTAGAGGCACCTTCAGAGAGAGAGAGGGAGAGAGAGGGAGAGAGAGAAAATAGGGCGGGGAAGAGGAATAAGAGGACAGGCCGCATGCATGCATGAGCCTCAAACATCGGCCGATACAAAACAAAACAAAAAGGACACAAAGACAAAAATAAATTGGCGGAAGACGGCTCCAACGCAATGTCAGCTATTTTTTTTTTTTTCTCCTTCTCTCTCTCTCAGCTTCTCCTTCACAGAATGCATCCGATAACGGCAGGGGGCGACTTGACTGTGGCCGAGGGAAAAATGAATAAATCGAAGGATTTTGTTCAGGCAGTCCCCTTCAGGAGCGGGTTCGCTCCTCCTGCACATGTCCCCCCATGTTGCAGTAAACCCGCCAAACATCACCGGCAATGGAAGAACATGTCATTCATGCCGTCCCCCCCCCCCTTCCCAACTTCCCCGCCATGAATGAGAATTCAAAGAGAAGACAAAATAACAACAACAAGAAGAAAAAATAAAAACTTTTATTTCTTTTTTTCTGGTAGAAAAAAATTGATTCTCTCCGAATTATATAACTTTTTCTTTATTATTATTATTTTTTTTTTTAAATAAATTTCTTCCCTTCTTTCAGAGCTGCGGGCCGAAAACCCGTTTTTCATCCTGCGGCCCCCCTTCTGTACACGATGCCCACAATCTCCTCGGCTCCACCCCCTCTCGAGCATACGTCATGAAAAGACCGGGTATCCACACAAACCGTAGGACAAGAAAACCGCAATGGTGGAGCAAACACGGTGGATGTGCACAATGACAATAAATACCAGTCCTAATAAGACCACCCAACAATCAACCGACCCACACACACATACATTACACGACACAATCAAAATCCACACAACGTCAAACAAACTAGCAAAAAAAAAACGGAAGGAATAAAAAACTAACACCGTATCCTCCTGCGGTGCGTCCTCCTTGTGGAAGGAATACCACTCCTCGCCTCTGGAAAGCCGCTAAAGGGGCCTACTTACTTCGGTCGGTTGTGGAAACGTGCTCCAACGCCTCGAGATGACGACGAGGCGGGTAAAGAAGGAGCATCTTTTACTTCCTGCAGTTTCACTCCGGATGGGTTCGCCTCTAGGAGAGCCCGGCCTGGTCCATCTACGTAATACTTCGGGTTCGGGCACGACGGGACCTCGCAGTAGATGGGAAGCGTCGCCACCCACTCACCCGAGGCGCGAAATTTATGTCCACAGGGGCACTGCCACTCCCGCTCCTCGAATAAGGTGTTTGTCATCTGCATTGCCCGATCAAAGGCCTCTTTTAAGGAAGGCGGGGCACCGGACGAACTGACGAGGACATTCCTTGCCTTTTGCCCCGCCTGACGAGAGACGAATGTCTTAATTTTGTCAAGCATCCTCTTCAGCTGGTGAGGCACACAGACAAGAGAAGGAGACAGAAATGAAAAAACACACTCACAAAAAAGAAATTTGCAGGGAGCAGCAGCAGCAGCAGCGACGGCGGCAGGACATGAAAAAAACCCCAAGAGAACATCTGGCCCTCTTACACACAGCGAGCCTCATCCTCGGCAGAAAAGGGCAAAAAAAAAAAACACAAACAAACAAACAAAAACTGGAAATAAAAGGCGCCATTTCACCGCGAAGGCCCACCCTTTCCAGCCGACGGAAAAAAAAAGTCATAACTCCACTTGGCCCTCATCCACGCACGCCTCGCGCTCATGACAAGAACGTATCTGAAGTTCACTTGTGTCCGTTTCGCCTCCGAATGCTTGGCCGCCTCCAGATCCTTCACATCAATTGCATAGGGATGGCGATGACATCGACAACACCGCCGGAACATCAGAAATAAAAAAAACAACACAACTCTCCACTTCCCAAACACCCTGTGCTTTGGCCTATTGAATGAAACTCCCTTCCACCACCACCACCACCAATACCGGCAGCAACAGACTGTCAAGAGAAACAACAAGAGAAAGAAAGCAACGACAATCATGTAGCACATACGAAGGAGGATAAATAAAAGTGACAATGCGAGTTCATACCCACCACAAAAGATGTTTCATCTTATTAACGAATAAACCCATCATTTCAATCAACGGAAGGAAGTAAAGAATGAAAAAAAGCTCCACACAGCAGAAAAGGGAGGGAGAAAGGAATAGAGAAAGATAGAAATAGATAGATAGATGTATAAATTTACTAAATACCCAAGAAGGTTAGCATCGATACACATTAAATGCATAATGCAACAGCCAGGCTCAAACAAACAAACAAAAGGAATATTTATTCGCTGCACCCCCTCCCTCCCTCCCCTCCCCTCCCTTCTCTCATTATTGTCCAGAAAAGACAAAACAGAGAGTCCCACAAACTGCACACAATTCAGAACACATGGCGGGGTGTGGGGGGTGCTGCCACCACTCACTCCTTCAAACATACATACCCATCCAATGAGTTCATATACACCAACAATTCCCGGCTGTGTGCTAAAAGAACCACGACTCCGTTCATTGTGGGGGATTCTCTGGCGGTTGTGGTGGCAGGGGGTTGGGGGGGATGTCATTACGAAAATCTTCGGTCCCGCAGTGGCCGACGACAACAGCAACAAAAAGACCATGCCGGAATACACAACGGCTGCCCATTCACAAGGCTCTCCACAGTGATCCAGGAAGAGAAGTAAAAAACAAAACAAAACAAAACAAAACAAAAAAACAAAAACAAAAACAAAAATAATATCTCTTGTTGTTTTCATTGTTATATTTATTTTCTCCACACCTCATTTCATTTTATTTCCCTTTTTTCTCTTCTTAAATTGTATCTCTTGTTATTTCCATTTATGCGCCCCGCTGGGCACATTCCAGCAGGGGCGTATGTGGGGAGGTGACGGCGGGAGGTCATAGGCGGTTTCACGTGCGCCAACTCAAAGAAACAAACAAAAATGAACCCCCTTCCACTCCGTCTCCTCCTCAGCGCACGCAGCACTAAAAAAAAACAAAACCCCCTCAAAACAAAAACAACAACAACAAAAACATTAGCCATCGAACATCACCCACACGCGCTCACATATAAAAACAAACAAAACAAAACAAAACAAAAACAAAAAAACAAAAAAACAAAAAAAAAAAAAAAAAAGAAGGACATCAGCAATATGAAATCACATACAAAGCAAATAAAAAAAAACAAAATAAATATACATCCATACATAAACCGTTCATAAAAACCACTAAAAAAAGTGTAAAGCCTCTTCATAAAGGAAATACTCATATACTCAGCAGCTCACACACACAAAAAAAACCCCAACAAAACCCCCCCTTAACACATCCACACACACACACACGAAGAAAAAAAAAATATTAATTAACATTTTTGTCCCTTGAACCTAAAAAATATAAATAAACACTACGATTCCTTAGTCATTCTCCACAAAACAGGTGTCAACTCATTACCGAACCACACCATACAGGCTGGCCCCTGTGCCAAAGACAACCGCAACCACACCAGCCATGAGGAGAAGGTACGTGCAAACATAATTCACGATTCCCACGGTGCCCAGACTCCAGTTCCCACAATACATACGGTATAGCGCCGGCAGGCAGAAGCCGAGAGTGCCGCCACAGAAACTGCCCAGCAGCCCAAAGACGGTGTTCAGCACGGGAATAAAGAGCCCGAGCAGCAGTGCGCAGAGAGCCATAACTCCACAGAAAAGGCAATTTCTCCATGCAGGGATCGTGGCCACATCCCATCCAATGATGTAATAGCAGCAATCGCGAGCGGGCTGCATGCACAGCGCAAAACCAACGCAAAGCTTCAATACAATTCCTGCGTATGCAATGGCCATCAACACATCACGTCGGACATCATAAAACACGAGAACAGTGTCCGTCACCTCGTCCCCAAAGTCGGCGTAACCAAAAAAGCCGGCAACAATGTACGCAATGCAACACAAAGACATGCTGCAGGCTGTGTGGAGCGTCATGCGCCTCGCGCTCGGCTTGCGCATTTCTCCAAAGATGGAGAAGCAATTCATGTGGCACAGGTACGAGAACATGAAGATGGAAAGGCCTTCGATTGCCCCGTTGCCCGACTTGAACATGGCGACATCATCACGAAGTTTTCCGCCTCTAAATCCATGCTGAACAGAGTGCACAACGATGCAGGCAATAAAATAGTAGATGCAAATTACCCCGACAGCAGAGGCGTAGCGCAGGGAGTTAATCTCCTTCGGCAGTGACAACGAGAACATGCCCACAAACCAGATTGCACTTGTCACCGCGCGATTGCCAGCCTCGGAGCGCCAAAACTCCGGCAGGGACGGATCGGACAGCACGGGCTCAAGGAGACGGCCAATGGCTATGACATATCCCACACAGGTGCCAAAGGTGAACAACCACGTGAGAACCACCGTGAAGTGGTCCCACCCCCGGCCAAACAGTTTCTTTGAGAGCTCCGCGTATGAATTATAGCCGGTCATCTCCACAGCCTGCATCATCAGGCCGACCGAATAGACAGTGCACACCGTCACCAGGACAAGAAGGATGATGGAGAAGGCGACACCACTCATCTGAAAGCCCGCGGCCAGGCTGATCACCCCGCCACCAAGCGTGGCGCTCGCAAGGTTAAACGTCGTCGACAAGAGACCGCCATAGGGAATTATGTTTGTGAAACAACGCAGGGCACCCATTCCGGAGCTCGTGCGCCTCCACTTCACCCCGCTGCCATTTTCACTCCCCAGTTGGGGCACCACGACGGGATCGTTTCCGGGAGCAATATTGCCACTCCCGGTGCCCATCTCGTTTGCCAAGAAATCTTCTGAAAACCCTTGCTGAACAATTTGGAGTCTTCTGAGTCACTCTCTAATCACTCTTCTTTCAGAGAAGCAGGGAGCAGAGCAGGCGGGCACACATACACACAACACAACCAATAAAGACAACGAGGAACCCGGCTGGTCAGATGCGACCCTCTCAGTCTCTCTCCGGCGTGCATACACCCCAAACACTCTCAGTCAGCACTTAATTAGTTGCCTTTCCCTGCTACACTCGGCACTTGCGCCGAACAACACTCAATAATTAAAAACAAAAACACTTTGGTGGCGGTTTCCTTGTGCACCAAACAAATATTCAGCTCTGCGGCAATTTTTCTGTCCTTGACGAGCGAGAAAGAGCCTCGCCA
>NW_001849496.1:180560-182854 GCF_000209065.1 Trypanosoma cruzi
GCACACATACACACAACACAACCAATAAAGACAACGAGGAACCCGGCTGGTCAGATGCGACCCTCTCAGTCTCTCTCCGGCGTGCATACACCCCAAACACTCTCAGTCAGCACTTAATTAGTTGCCTTTCCCTGCTACACTCGGCACTTGCGCCGAACAACACTCAATAATTAAAAACAAAAACACTTTGGTGGCGGTTTCCTTGTGCACCAAACAAATATTCAGCTTTGCGGCAATTTTTCTGTCCTTGACGAGCGAGAAAGAGCCTCGCCAAGCGGAGCCCGCCCTATCGCGTCGCATATCCCAAGCATCCACACACGGATGGGAGTGAGCGCAAGTGGAGAAAAAAAAAAGGTCTGGGAGCAGCACAAACACACACACACACACAGGGGGGGATGAATGTGCTTCTCCTCTATCCTCGACAAATCATGTAAAAAACTCCATCGCCAAACACAAAGAGAGACACCACACGGCTTAAAGCAGAAACCACCCGACAAGGCAAAAAAGAAAAGAAAAAAAAAAAAAAAAAAAAAAAAAGAAAAGAAGAAAAATACTATGAAAATCAGCAATACCGTTTATTAGTTTCTAATTAAGGCAGGACCATATAATTTTTCTCTATAGTTAATTACTTTCTTGATTTTCGAAGTTGTCATTTTCTATAGTTTTGTTTTGGGTTTGGTTGAGAAATGATTTTGAATGTAAAAATTAATTAGCTCCGGATGGATTTTTTGCGTGGTATAAAAAAATTGAATTTTTTCCTTCTTTAGCATTTCTAAGGTCGTCCGGCAGGCATTTGCTGTCGTAGTTGCTGTGAAAAAATGTTCGCATATTATCTTTATTCCCGAGAAATGGCGTGATAAATTGTTTTTAATTTGGCTTGCAGATGTTAAAAATATCCAGAAATTGTATTAAACTGGTTATAATACCCTTTCCAACATGTGCTTAAAGCTGTTCCGGTGTAGAGTTATAAATGAATGTAATTAATAATGATAGTAATAATAATAATAATTGCCGAAAAATACAATGGTGATGGTGATAATAATGATATTAACAAAGAAAAAAAAAAAAAATCCACGGTATCATCCATTAAATGTTTCCCATTCGGCAACCGCTAAGACGCAAAAAGACATCCGCAAAGTAAAACATCACAATAAATAAATAAATAAATAACGGTGTCACCACAAAAAAAGGGATAATATCCAGATGCCATCCACTATATCCGCTCATTCCATGAAATAAGAATATAAATAAAAACGCTTCACCGTGAAGGCTCAATTCCAATATATAAGCCATCTAGTATACCTATACATATATATATATTCAGAATAATCTTCTGGGCCGCTGGCTGGATCCTGAAATTATGTACAAAAACCAAACAAGATGGAGAAAAAGGGGAGTATCGAAGAGGCAGTTAATTGCCTCTGTTTCCCTCCGATAATATATATATATATATATATATATATATATATACTGTTGACTGCTCACGTGGCCTTTGCGCTCAGTGAGTGTATGAAATATTATTACTTACGAAGTGGCAGACTTTGGGGTCCTCCAACCACAAGACCCCGCCGCGAGGTGGGGATCAACAGGGGGTGGGTGGGTGGCAAAATAAAAATAAAATACTCTGGTCTCTATCGGTTCCCTGATGCCCTTAAAGTCTTTTTTTGCCAAAAATCCATACGGTAGAAAACTATCATAAAGAGGAGCATTAGTTTTATCAGGATACATATATTTTGATTAAGTTAGCCAGCTCTCCAGCGATCATTTTCTTCACAAGCTCCTAATAATAATAATGGTAATAATAATAATTGATAGTATACAGGCAACAGAAGTCAGAAATGTAAAAGAGCACGTGGACCTAGCGGTAATGTAATTCCATCTGTGACCAAAAAATAGCCTTGCCATGGTCCCATAAAACATTAAAGTAATTAACTCTCGTCTTACAGTCATTATACGCACAGAATATCAACATTTTTATAGTCTGCAACTTCAGAAGGTGAGAGATTATACCAATAAATTTAAAGACTAAAGGCAAACTAATGATACCGCTCCGTAGCGCAGCTTTAGATAGGTTAAAATCAGCTGAATGAAAAGCTTCGTAATACCTTGAATCTGTCAACATAAAGTAACCACAATTAAAGTCAGATTTTCTTGTATTTCTTTTGAGAACATCTTCCCTCTGTGAGAAAGAAATTCTTCTTCAAACTCTTCCTCATCCCTTTTTTTGTTGTTGTTATAAACCACTTGTATTCCTTCTCTGTATTGTCGCTAGAA
Source organism: Trypanosoma cruzi (assembly GCF_000209065.1). Classification (NCBI taxonomy): domain Eukaryota; phylum Euglenozoa; class Kinetoplastea; order Trypanosomatida; family Trypanosomatidae; genus Trypanosoma; species Trypanosoma cruzi. The sequence continues at coordinate 182,835 of NW_001849496.1, forward strand.
ACTAAAAATAAAGTACAAAA
>NW_001849496.1:182954-184823 GCF_000209065.1 Trypanosoma cruzi
TTAAAAACCACTTTTTTTCTTTTTTTGTTTTGTCGCTGGAAATTAAAAATAAAGTCCAAAAAAAAAAAAAAAAAAAAAAAAAAAAAAAAAAAAAAAAACACCAGTATATATGTATATATGAGGCTATAGGTAAAAAAACAAATAAAACATTTTAAAAAGAGCAGGAATCACATTTCTCAACGGAATATGTAGCAATTCCATTTGGTGATCCAACACAGTATTTATTCACCGCTCAAAAACCACTCCAATAAAGAGGCAGCAGCCTTGGGTAATGACTTGCCCCAACGTAATGGTAAATTCATCACCAAACATGAAATAACAAAGGGCCCTTTAACCACAAGAACCACACCCTCACCACAATGTAAAATCTCCGAAAAACCATCAGAGAAGCAAAATTCTATAAACAAGCCATCCTGACGAAAAGAGGTTAAAAAACACGGGCGGGGACGATCAGGGCACTTTGTCATTCGATGAAAGCAAATGCAATCCCTTTCACTCATTTTTAATGCTTCATTTGACCATGGAAATCGCATTAATAGTTCAACTTTACGCAGAGTTGTGGCCTTTTCAAGACTAATACCAACTTCTATGTAAAAACTTGGAAGCTCATCCTCACAAGCAATGAGAAGGTTAGAACCATCAGAGAAATGACAACCAAAATACTCAAATTGTATCTGATAACAAAAAACAACTATAATATCCTTCTGTGAATCCTTCCAAAGAATATTCGGAGCCATCATCCTGCCTATTAGAGCCGAAAACTGATTCAGAGCCAAATTCTCACCACAGCCCATACATAAATCTCGTCCAGTTTGTGCACAATGGAAAAAAGGCGTCTTCGAAAAGTCCTTGGAACACATATCACATGTATATCCCAGTTTGTATTCGGGCTCAAAATCCAGCGGAAGAATCTCATAATATCGAAAAAGACACTGCTCCTCTCCCTTCATACCGCTGGTTAAGAAAATCAATAAGAAAAGGAGATAAAACCGTTTAAAAAGACAAAAATAATAGCAAACGAATACAAAACAGTAAAAAATAACCCAAAACGCAAAAAAGTCACTAATAAAACCGCCCCTGTAAACACATTTCAAAAATTGGCATACAGGAGAAAAAACAGCTCTTATCCTGGAAAGGACACCTGGTTATGTCCTAAAAAAAATAAACTAAATCCGTTAAAACCCCCAAAACCATAAAGAATATCCACCTGATTCGCTGATCAGATCCTAAACTCAATAAAATGGGACGAAAAAGAAGAAATCAATGGAGAGGCAGCGGCTTCACCACACCCTCGATGTTTATTCCATATAAATATTATATTTGGACAGCCACTAATCGTGACACGCTGCACTCTATTCGGACAGGAGATATTTGGTACTTGCGACGTGGCAGCATTTAAAGTCCTCCATCCACAAGACCCCGCCGCGAAGTGGGAATAAAAACGGAGCGGGTGGAACGGCCAAAAAAATTAAATAAGGAAGACATTCTTCCTACCGCTGTCAGCTCCTTCGCTTCTTCCGTCGCAATCATCGAAAGATTCATGTAAAATAAGAAATAAATCGTCCAGTAATATCTTCTTATCAGGATGTATTAAGTTAGGCGGCCAGCCCTCTCGTTAGCAATATTCTCACATGCTCACAGAAAAATGGCCGTCGTTTTCAAAGGTAAACAAAAATAAAAAAAGTAAAATAAAAATTTACAGGACTCGATCCTCCATCGAAGCTACCATTCCAGTGATCTTTATGTCTATCTGACAAATACACGCACAGAGAGAAAGAGAGAGAGAACCGTTAAAAAACCATTCAGTATTTTGTTTTTGAACAATAAATAAAAAAAAAAAACCCAAGAATTGAGACTATGTGTGAGTGC